>NW_017308067.1:70843-106092 GCF_000935625.1 Nanorana parkeri
AGGGAAGGGGAGGGGGGGGTTGGTTTTCTGTACATCTCACACACTTTTTGTCCTGGTGTGACAATGCCGATCCTCCATAAAGTACAGTGAATGAGCTTTGTCACTCTGGGACTGGAAGTGTGTTATTGTCAAATGAAAATAATGCTGGAAAGGGTACAGGTGTCCTTTAACTGCAGTTATATTTGTGAAAGGTCAGTTCTGATTGGTTCCTGAAGGTACAGCATCATATACATTGCTCTGTGGGACCTCATTTTAAAAGTCGAGTGTAAGTTGATATTTCTTAATCATACATTACGGCCTCATTCACAGGAGAGAAAGCTGGCATGTACAGCTGGGTGCACGGCCGTATCGGGCAGCTCCCGGGAAGGAGAGGTGCTGCGTGGGATTAGTACGCAGCCCCCGTCCTTCTCTATGGGAGTACGCCGCCCTACGCTCACCCCAAGCGCAGGTCCGTGCGGGTGTCCGTACTCGTACGCTGACCGGATGGATCCTGTCCACGTCCGAGCCGGGACACCCGCACCAGTGCGGACCTGCACTTGGGGTGAGCGTTGGCGTGGCGTACGGCTGCATACTCCCATAGAGAAGGACGGGGGCTGCGTACTAATCACACACAGCACCTCTCCTTCCCGGGAGCGGCCCGATACGGCCGTGCACCCAGCACGGAGCTGTACATGCCGGCTTTCTCGCGTGTGAATGAGGCCTTAGGGACAAAGGATGGAGTCATCTAGGTACATTGGGTTATTCTGCCGCCTTCAGAAGATTGGCAAACAAAGCTATGAGACAGCCTAGTATAACCCCTACTACTCCCATCATGCTCCAGTAGGAGAACAGACTTATTCTCTTTTTATTGCTTCCTTTTATCAAGTGTCTACGGTTCCTGCAGAGCCAGAAGGGGCTCATGCTTGCAGCTTCCTGGATTGGCTGATGCTCGGCATGCCAGTGATCCTCATCGCACTGAACACTGAACTGGCCTAGCCGGATGTGGTTCTCGGACCTCTTTAGAATCTTGGCAGGCGGTCCATGGGCCCTCCCAGATCGTGCAGATCTTCTGTCCAAAGGATCAGTTTACCACCCTGCTTCACAGTTGCTGCCTTTGAAGCCCAAGTCCTGAGTGATAAGGGTGCTGTCTGATTCGGTTAACCCTGCGCGTTCAAAAGTTAGGAAATTAACTTCTTGCACTACTATCGCACCTGCAATGAATATTTCTTATGGTGCAAGGCAAGGAAATTCCATCCCAGAAAGTACTCTGTAGTATGAATAATGTGTTTTCTCGGGTCTGGGTCATTTGGCCATCTGAACCATCAAGGGTCAAATCACGGCCCTAGCATTTTTTTTTGTCCTCTCGCCCTTTAGCTTTCATACAGGATGGTGCCCACATCATGAAGCTATCGGGCATGTTCCTCTGTCTACTCTTACTTAGGTTGCCTCCTCATCGCCATCACCTGTGCAAGACGAGTTTCCGAGTTGGTGACCTTAACTAGTGATGAGCTCGGGCGTGTTCGCAAGCGCCCCGTGCCGAGCCCGCCAGGAAGCCGTCAGCGCTCAGGGCCAATCACAGGCGCTGAGACATGTTCCCGGTCCGCAGCTGCAGAGATCGGAAAATGGCTCAGTGCCTGTGATTGGCCCTGCGCGCTGACAGCTTCCTGGCGGGCTCGGCACGAGGTGCTTGCGAACACGCCAGAGCTCATCACTAACCTTAACCTGGACAGAAGCAGAGGCACACCGGCACTCCAGATTTGCAAAATACGTCTATTTATTGACGTGCATCGTGGTAGCAAACAACGAACGTTTCGGGGTCGCAAAGGATCCCCTTCATCGGGTAAAACATACAGTGTAAGTGCACATAAACACAGCTGAGCAGGCTCCTGATCTATAGCTGATTGGAGGTAACCATACGCATTTTATATCATATACACTGTGATTTATTGGGGGTGATTTACTAACCTAAACACACGCACGCACTAGGTGCGTGTGATTTTTACACAGCAAAATGTATTTATCAACCAAAAAGTCTCTAAAAGCATATTTCCACTAATGCCATATATGGAAAAATCATGCACATGATGCATATATAATGCTGCTTCACAGTTTAGACAAAAATGGTTAGCTCATGCACTTACATTCTTGCATTCATCAATGCAAGCAACACAACGTAGAGCTAATTTACACAACATCACCTTGTAATTCATGCAGGGCTTTGCACAACACACCTGCTGGGTGTGTACACACTGCAAAGGTGTCTAGATTCCACCAATAGATCATGCTGGGTGTGTACACACTGCAAAGGTGTCTAGATTCCACCAATAGATCATGCTGGGTGTGTACACACTGCAAAGGTGTCTAGATTCCACCAATAGATCATGCTGGGTGTGTACACACTGCAAAGGTGTCTAGATTCCACCAATAGATCATGCTGGGTGTGTACACACTGCAAAGGTGTCTAGATTCCACCAATAGATCATGCTGGGTGTGTACACACTACAAAGGTGTTTAGATTCCACCAATAGATCATGCTGGGTGTGTACACACTACAAAGGTGTTTAGATTCCACCAATAGATCATGCTGGGAGGGAACACACTACAGAGGTGTATACTTGTCCGTGGCGTGTTTATAAGGTTAGTAAATCAACCCCATTGTGTCTTATAATCTGTCACTTTCATGCAATTACAATTGGCGGGAACATGAGGTCATGGGGTCAATGTGGAGGTTGATGATTGGCCACTCTGATTAGGGTTGGTGCTATATATCAGCTGTGTTTATGTGCACTTACACTGTATGTTTTACCTGATAAAGGGGATCCCCTGCGACCCCGAAACGTTCGTTGTTTTCTACCACGATGCACGTCAATAAATAGACGTATTTTGCAAATCTGGAGTGCCGGTGTCTCTGCTTCTGCTCACGATTGTTACGGCTGCCACCCGTTGACTACCGCAGCACCCATTTTCTGAAGGGATTTACGCGGTCACCAGTGCGATGGGACCATGGACTATCTACTTAACCTGGACAGGATACTTTCTACTCAAGGTTGTCTTGAGGCCTTATTTTTGTACTCGCTGTAAAATCCTCTTCTTGGGATCCAACAAGGTACACTGGAGGACTCTTCTTCCCAACGTGGTTTCTTCTTTTCCCCCCTAACCAGGACATTGTTCTCTCTTCTCCATGACCAAAGGCAATTTCCCTCCGTTGTCTGGGTGTGGTATGCACTGTTTGAATCTGTCTCTCAGTTACAGCTCCCTATAGACAATCTGACTCGCTTCCATACCTGATGGTCCCTCTCGGCACAGCCTGCTTCTTGTTCCTCTATTGTCAGGTGGATTCAATACCTCATTCAACCCTACTTAGGTTCCACCTTTCCCCACCAAAGTGCACTCCACTAGATGAGTTAGTGCTCTTTGGGCTTTTCACCATCGGGAATCAGTTTCTGAGATTTGCAATGTTGCCTCCTGGCCTGCCCCCTGACCCGCCTCCTGACCTGCCTCCTGGTCTGCCCCCTGACCCGCCCCCTGGTCTTTCCCCTGGTCTTTCCCCTGGTCTGCCCCCTGGTCTGCCCCCTGGTCTGCCCCCTGGTCTTTGGTTCACACTTGGATCAGGTGTTACCTGGTGGACATTCGGGCCTCATTTGATGCCGGTTTCAGCTCATAAGGTTCTTCAGACGACACTGTAGACACTGTTTGATCCCCCTCTGATTACCTGTTCTTTCTTACAAGGGCCAGTTGTGGTTTTGATTGCTGTGTTGCCCACCCCTCAGTTGGATTTCTTTTGAATGTCCCATTGTGCTGAATTACTCCGCCCTGTGTCCCTTCAATTGATGCATAAGACCATAAGATTTCTTACATAGCATAAAATCCTTTATAAGGGTCCCTCCCCTCTTCTTCTTTTTATGATCCACTCCGCCTATTGCTTTGCTACAAAACTGGAGCATGATGGGAGTGGTTATACTTGGTTGTTTGTTTGCGGAAGTCCAATCTCCGGAAGGCAGCAACAAAACCCAATGCACCTGAATTACTTCATCCTGTGTCCCTTGAAATTTTCAGCATTGCAGCTCACCCGCCCTTTAGATGTATTGGCTGCATTTGTTTTCTTTTCTCAGGCTTAGAACTAGGAATGCACCGATACCGGTTTGTCAGTATCGTGTACGAGTACTGTTATTTTTTCTTTTTTCTCACCTCTACCAAATACCGATAGCAGAAGTCCCATTGAGAAAGCCAGGCGGCGTGTAATGACCAGCCACCCGGATTCCCGGGTTTCCTGATTGCATTCTGGGCAATCAGGAAACCGGGGGGCGGGTCATTACACATTGCCCGGCTTCCTGATTGGCCAGTAAGCCGGTTCCATGCTCCCTTGTCACCAGGAAATGGGGGAGCATGGAGCCAGCTTACTGGCCAATTAGGAAGCCGGAGGGGGCAGGTAATGACTCACCGCCTGCTTCCTGATTGGCCAGGAAGCCGGTTCCATGCTCCCTTGTCACCAGGTAGATGGGGGAGCATGGAGCCGGCTTTCTGGCCAATTAGGAAGCCGGGGCAGATAATGACTCCCCGCCTGTCTTCCTGATTGGCCAGCGTCACCAGGTGATGAAGGAGTATGGAGACGGCTCTCTGGCCAATCGGGAAGCAGGGGGGGCGTGTAATGACTCCCCTCCCGGCTTCCTGATACCGGGATAGGCATCGGGAGCATTTGGGCGAGTAAGAGTACGAGTACTCGCCCTAATACTCGGTATCGGCACCGATAATAGTATAGATGCATCCCTACTTAGATAGAAGGGGTAATCCTCCGCACACCTTGCAGCAATCAAGGCCTCTTTATGGTCACTCTTTATGCCCTGATGAAGAGACCCTGCGTGGTCTCGAAACGTTGGCTCTTGTGATTGTGTGACGTCTATGTCCAATAAATGGACATGTTGGTTTATTCTACTGAGTGCTGGTGATTCCTCTTCCTATATTGCATCCCTACTTAGAACATTTCTAGCAAGTCCAGAACATATCCATTGATCCTGCCAGAAATTAAGTGTGCTTGTCACTTTTTGTGAGCTGAAAAGATGGCACGGACGGGAAAGGATGTAAAGTACTAATCCCATCAGACCACCATGTAAAGTAAATAAGTTTAGATACAAAGGGACAGGAAGTGTGTTATTTGCAGGATCACCGGGGGAAAAAGAAAACGAATGCAGCCGCCTCATATGAGGACCGGTGTGCCTTATGTTGTGATAAATGACAGATTCAGTCTCCGCTGAAGACCTCCCATTATCACAGCCTCTATTCCATCCTCCGTTACATGTCCTGCAATAGAAATAGAAAGCTTCACAGGACTCAAATCTGATGTATTTTTATCGGTCGCGGTCTGTCGGGTGTTCTCGGGTCTCTAATACGTGATTGCGGGGGGCAGACTGCTCATTTCCAGGGCCAGTCTGTCTGTTGTGGAGGTTTTATACGCGGAGTTGTAGAGTCATGGGGTTTCCAACACATTCCAACAGCTCTGGCAGCCATATCCCTCCTCCTCCCCGTCATCCTCCTCCTCTCCGTCATCCTCCTCCTCCCCGTCATCCCATTCCTCAAATTCTAAAGTCAAACAGCCATGTGGCTGATCCCTGAATGTTGATGGGTATATTCTGATTGCACCGTACTGGAATAGACTCCGTAGTCATCCACGTTGTGAAATGGCTGCTGATTGGCATCGGTCTAGACAAGGCAGGACCCCTCCATCAGGCAGGTGATTATGTCTCATTCTAGAGGAGGTCTTGTCCCCCTTTTTGCTCTGTGGTGCCTTCCACCAGCCCCCCTGTTGGCTGTAGTGATGTAAGGTCAGCAGGAGGAACACAGAATGCAGCAGGGAACTCCGGCGTCTGACACTTCTGGCGGCGTCCAATGTGGAAGATTTAGCAAGAAGATGTTTTCTTCAGTGTAGGAGAGTTCATTGGCACAGGCTACAGGATAGGCAAGCTACACAGTTACATAGTATGTGAGGTTGAATAAAGACACAAGTCCATCAAGTCCGCCCTATGCCCATCAAGTCCGCCCTATGTCCATCAAGTCCGGCCTATGCCCATCAAGTCCGGCCTATGCCCATCAAGTCCGGCCTATGCCCATCAAGTCCGCCCTATGCCCATCAAGTCCGCCCTATGCCCCATCAAGTCCGCCCTATGCCCCATCAAGTCCGCCCTATGCCCCATCAAGTCCGCCCTATGCCCATCAAGTCCGCCCTATGCCCATCAAGTCCGCCCTATGCCCACGCCCTCTACCCCAACAAGTCCCCCCTATGGCCCATCAAGTCCGCCCTATGTCCCATCAAGTCCGCCCTATGTCCCATCAAGTCCGCCCTATGTCCCATCAAGTCCGCCCTATGTCCCATCAAGTCCGCCCTATGTCCCATCTCAGTCCGTGTCACCAGACTTTGGCTTTGTGTTGATGGCAACAGGTTGAGATCCTTCAGAATTCATTGACAGGTGCCTTTGACCTGCTGTTGACTTTCTCCAAGCGACTTTTGCTTTCCCCGTAGGCTTGTTTGGCAGTGGTAGCCAAACTCCGGCCCTCCAGCTGTGGTGGAACTTCAAATCCCATGAAGCATTGCAAGATTCTCACAGCCACAGACATGACTCCACCAGAGAGATGCATCATGGGATTTGTAGTTTCACCAACAGCTGGAGGGCCGGAGTTTGGCTACCCCTGGTATATGGTAACGCATAACCCGCGTGAAGCAAGCCAAAGACCATCGATGCCCGACTTAAAAATGTGGCCGCACTGACCTCTCTAGTTAGATCCGCCGTGGATCAATTCATCCTCCAAGTTCTCAGAAGAAGCAGTCATTAAAGTCTGGTCTGTCCTCTTTCTCCACACCTGCTCTGTGCTTATTATAGAGATTGGCAGCCAAGTCATTGTTGGGGGAGGGGGGGGGTTGAGTGACCCAGGAAAAGTGACCCTGACTTCCACTATAACTACAATATCACACTTACATGGATGGATCCTTCAAAGCAAAACACTAAATTTGGTAAGTTTTGCACACTTTGAGGATGACTTGCTCCGCAGTGCCTGCAGCTACGTAGGTCAGTGAGAGCTTTCCTGATTAAGGATTTGTAAGTATATGAATGTGCACAGCCTGGCCAAGTCGGACTACAGCCAAAAGTTTTTCTTGGTTTCAGATAGTGTTGAAGTTTTAGAACCTCTGACAAGTATATTTTGCAGTCTGTCTTTTGGTTGTGAAAGACAGGAAGTGTCCTCCGTCCAACACAGAAAGAAGTAAAAGCCCGATAGAGGGTCAACCTCCTTCCCAACTCTGTAGACAATTAGACCAAAAACAGTAACTGGAGTTTTGCTTTGAAGGAACCGTCCATGCAAAAGTGAGATTTTAGTGATGGCGGGAGTCAGTCCTTCACATGTTTTATAGATCTGCATGAGGGGACATCCATTGGAAGCACCGGGCATGGGGGGGGTTAGGCATCAGTCACACAAGAGTCCTCCAGCACCTTTGCTGTGCAAGAGATCCACAAGTCAAGGAACGGGTGGATCTCTTGCAAAGCAAAGTTGCCGATTTCCCCCCCACCCCAAGCACACATTGGTCTCTCCCCTGTAGCCCAGCACACACAGCGGTCTCTCCCCTGTAGCCCAGCACACACAGCGGTCTCTCCCCTGTAGCCCAGCACACACAGCGGTCTCTCCCCTGTAGCCCAGCACACACAGCGGTCTCTCCCCTGTAGCCCAGCACACACAGCGGTCTCTCCCCTGTAGCCCAGCACACACAGCGGTCTCTCCCCTGTAGCCCAGCACACACAGCGGTCTCTCCCCTGTAGCCCAGCACACACAGCGGTCTCTCCCCTGTAGCCCAGCACACACAGCGGTCTCTCCCCTGTAGCCCAGCACACACAGCGGTCTCTCCCCTGTAGCCCAGCACACACAGCGGTCTCTCCCCTGTAGCCCAGCACACACAGCGGTCTCTCCCCTGTAGCCCAGCACACACAGCGGTCTCTCCCCTGTAGCCCAGCACACACAGCGGTCTCTCCCCTGTAGCCCAGCACACACAGCGGTCTCTCCCCTGTAGCCCAGCACACACAGCGGTCTCTCCCCTGTAGCCCAGCACACACAGCGGTCTCTCCCCTGTAGCCCAGCACACACAGCGGTCTCTCCCCTGTAGCCCAGCACACACAGCGGTCTCTCCCCTGTAGCCCAGCACACACAGCGGTCTCTCCCCTGTAGCCCAGCACACACAGCGGTCTCTCCCCTGTAGCCCAGCACACACAGCGGTCTCTCCCCTGTAGCCCAGCACACACAGCGGTCTCTCCCCTGTAGCCCAGCACACACAGCGGTCTCTCCCCTGTAGCCCAGCACACACAGCGGTCTCTCCCCTGTAGCCCAGCACACACAGCGGTCTCTCCCCTGTAGCCCAGCACACACAGCGGTCTCTCCCCTGTAGCCCAGCACACACAGCGGTCTCTCCCCTGTAGCCCAGCACACACAGCGGTCTCTCCCCTGTAGCCCAGCACACACAGCGGTCTCTCCCCTGTAGCCCAGCACACACAGCGGTCTCTCCCCTGTAGCCCAGCACACACAGCGGTCTCTCCCCTGTAGCCCAGCACACACAGCGGTCTCTCCCCTGTAGCCCAGCACACACAGCGGTCTCTCCCCTGTAGCCCAGCACACACAGCGGTCTCTCCCCTGTAGCCCAGCACACACAGCGGTCTCTCCCCTGTAGCCCAGCACACACAGCGGTCTCTCCCCTGTAGCCCAGCACACACAGCGGTCTCTCCCCTGTAGCCCAGCACACACAGCGGTCTCTCCCCTGTAGCCCAGCACACACAGCGGTCTCTCCCCTGTAGCCCAGCACACACAGCGGTCTCTCCCCTGTAGCCCAGCACACACAGCGGTCTCTCCCCTGTAGCCCAGCACACACAGCGGTCTCTCCCCTGTAGCCCAGCACACACAGCGGTCTCTCCCCTGTAGCCCAGCACACACAGCGGTCTCTCCCCTGTAGCCCAGCACACACAGCGGTCTCTCCCCTGTAGCCCAGCACACACAGCGGTCTCTCCCCTGTAGCCCAGCACACACAGCGGTCTCTCCCCTGTAGCCCAGCACACACAGCGGTCTCTCCCCTGTAGCCCAGCACACACAGCGGTCTCTCCCCTGTAGCCCAGCACACACAGCGGTCTCTCCCCTGTAGCCCAGCACACACAGCGGTCTCTCCCCTGTAGCCCAGCACACACAGCGGTCTCTCCCCTGTAGCCCAGCACACACAGCGGTCTCTCCCCTGTAGCCCAGCACACACAGCGGTCTCTCCCCTGTAGCCCAGCACACACAGCGGTCTCTCCCCTGTAGCCCAGCACACACAGCGGTCTCTCCCCTGTAGCCCAGCACACACAGCGGTCTCTCCCCTGTAGCCCAGCACACACAGCGGTCTCTCCCCTGTAGCCCAGCACACACAGCGGTCTCTCCCCTGTAGCCCAGCACACACAGCGGTCTCTCCCCTGTAGCCCAGCACACACAGCGGTCTCTCCCCTGTAGCCCAGCACACACAGCGGTCTCTCCCCTGTAGCCCACCCCCAGCACACAGTGGCCTGTCCCCTGTAGCCCACCCCCAGCACACATTGGTCTCTCCCTTGTATCCTCCCCGGGTGACCAGTGTCTAGATTATGTGCATTTGATATGAACTCCAAGCAGACGGCTAGATAATTGTTGAAATTCGCACGCTGCATGTTTCCTGTGTTACCTTTCCAAGGCTTTGTAGTTGTTTTTGCACAGCTCTGCTACACGGCACAGCCAGGCAGACATTCTACTCCTTTCTGGTTCAGCTTTACTCCCACAATCCCCTCCCTGCTCCTTGGACAGAGGTAATCATGTCGATTTATTGCCTAGCAAGCAGACTGAAGGCGGAGAGGTGACACAGGAAGCTGCATTGCTGAACCAGGAGCTAGGTGGGGGTCACCTGCCCGGCTGCGCAGTGTGGCAGATGTTTGCAAATCACAAGACCGGCTGTACAGATCCTTACTGATCCTCTTCTGACAGGTAAACATATCTCGTAGTCGGAGTCCCACTTTAACCCCGGTGATAATATGTATTTATGGGAACACGGCACACATCCTGGAATGACAACCGCATTCCTCAACCCACTCTCGGGACCGTTGGCCCGTGAATCACAAACCATGCATTCATCAACCGATCCAAAAATACTTTTATACTCGGTACACATTGGCACCCATTAAGCTGACGATCCCTACTCTTCCTGCACAGCGTCAGACCCATTGACGGGCGATGTGGCATGTCTAGTTGTCCCGCACTGGCAATAGGGGGAGGAAACATACATAGGCCCACTGTCATCCCGAATCCTCCAGTGTCATTTTACCCTCAAGCTAGGGCAGCCCTCCGCCTAAAGGGATCATTTTGAGTGCAATGTAGGTGGAGCAGGAAGAGCGGAGACCTAGATCTTCCCGTCCTCAAGGCAGAAAATGGTTGAATAGTCCCCCCTGTGCACAGCAGATAGGTAAATAACCGGCCACACAGATCTGATGAGCCCTGCCTGCAGTGACATGACTGACATCTGCCCCTAGTCACCCTCCATATCCTGCTCCGTGTGTGTACACAGCTCTGTGATTGCCCCGCTCCTGTGTCCTGGCATCGTCCTGTCTGCAGTTCCCGAACACTCCCTGAGCTGCCAGTGTGGAATGCGACTCCTCCCTGCCTGGGCCGCCGTCTGCTGGCCCCGGGCCCAGATCTTCCCAGCTCCTTCCTCTGCTTATAGTGCTGCCTGCTGGTTACCCGTCCTTCACCACAATCCCTGCCTGACCAGTACTGACCCCTGGCATTCCTTCCTGAGCTCTGCCCGCACCTGCACTGCCACCATCCTGTACTGCTAGAGACTACAGCTTTCCTACTGCTCGCCCAGTCTGTGCAGTCCCTGCCTGACCAGTGCTGACCCCTGGCATTCCTTCCTGTCTGCACAGTCCCTGCCTGACCAGTACTGACCCCTGGCATTCCTTCCTGGGCTCTGCCCGCACCTGCACTGCCACCATCCTGCACTGCTAGAGACTACAGCTGTCCTACTGCTCGCCCAGTCTGTGCCCTCTGTCTGCACAGTCCCTGCTTCACTAGTACTGACTCCTGGCATTCCTTCCTGTCTGTACAGTCCCTACCTGACCAGTACTGACCCCCGGCATTGCATCCTGTCTTCACAGTCCCTACCTGACCAGTACTGACCCCCGGCATTGCATCCTGTCTGCACAGTCCCTACCTGACCAGTACTGACCCCTGGCGTTCCATCCTGAGCTCTGCCCGCACCTGCCCTGCCACCATCCTGCACTGCTAGAGACTACAGCTGTCCTACTGCTCGCCCATTCTGTGCCCTCTGTCTGCACAGTCCCTGCCTGACCAGTACTGACCCCCAGCATTGCATCCTGTCTGTACAGTCCCTACCTGACCAGTACTGACCCCTGGCATTCCCTCCTGTCTGCACAGTCCCTGCTTCACCAGTACTGACCCCTGGCATTCCATCCTGTCTGTAAAGTGCCCATCCCTGCACTGCCACCATCCTCTACTGTTACCCAATATGCTTCTCTGTCTGCATGCCCAGTCTGTGCCCCGTCTCTGTACAGTCCCTGCTTCATCACTACTGACCACTGGTATCCATCCTGTACACTGCTCAACACTGCACCGCCACCATCCTGTACACTGCTCTGCCCTCTCAGGGGTCACATCATAATTCTGGAGGAATGCAACAATTTGCTTCCTTTTTAGTCATCAAAGTTTTTTCCTGTAGAAGGGTTTGGGGAGTGAAGTGACGGAATAACCTGTCAGTGTATTATGAGGAAGCCAAAAAGAGCCAGAAAGCCTCCGCTGTTCCCATCCCGAATCTCACACATGATGCTGACTATTGCTGCCCCCTGGTGTTCTCTCCCGGGTCTGACATACATGATGCTGACTATTGCTGCCCCCTGGTGTTCTCTCCCGGGTCTGACATACATGATGCTGACTATTGCTGGCCCCTGGTGTTCTCTCCCGGGTCTGACATACATGATGCTGACTATTGCTGCCCCCTGGTGTTCTCTCCCGGGTCTGACATACATGATGCTGACTATTGCTGCCCCCTGGTGTTCTCTCCCGGGTCTGACATACATGATGCTGACTATTGCTGCCCCCTGGTGTTCTCTTCCGGATCTGACACACATGATGCTGACTATTGCTGCCCCCTGGTGTTCTCTCCCGGGTCTGACATACATGATGCTGACTATTGCTGCCCCCTGGTGTTCTCTCCCGGGTCTGACACACATGATGCTGACTATTGCTGCCCCCTGGTGTTCTCTCCCGGGTCTGACATACATGATGCTGACTATTGCTGCCCCCTGGTGTTCTCTCCCGGGTCTGACACACATGATGCTGACTATTGCTGCCCCCTGGTGTTCTCTCCCGGGTCTGACACACATGATGCTGACTATTGCTGCCCCCTGGTGTTCTCTCCCGGGTCTGACACACATGATGCTGACTATTGCTGCCCCCTGGTGTTCTCTCCCGGGTCTGACACACATGATGCTGACTATTGCTGCCCCCTGGTGTTCTCTCCCGGGCCTGACATACATGATGCTGACTATTGCTGCCCCCTGGTGTTCTCTCCCGGGCCTGACACACATGATGCTGACTATTGCTGCCCCCTGGTGTTCTCTCCCGGATCTGACACACATGATGCTGACTTATGCTGCCCCCTGGTGTTCTCTCCCGGGCCTGACACACATAATGCTGACTATTGCTGCCCCCTGGTGTGTTCTCCCGGGCCTGACATTCATAATGCTGACTATTGCTGCCCCCTGGTGTTCTCTTCCGGATCTGACACACATGATGCTGACTATTGCTGTCCCCTGGTGTACTCTCCCGGGTCTGACATACATGATGCTGACTATTGCTGCCCTCTGGTGTTCTCTCCCGGGTCTGACATACATAATGCTGACTATTGCTGTCCCCTGGTGTACTCTCCCGGGTCTGACATACATGATGCTGACTATTGCTGCCCTCTGGTGTTCTCTCCCGGGTCTGACATACATAATGCTGACTATTGCTGTCCCCTGGTGTACTCTCCCGGGTCTGACATACATGATGCTGACTATTGCTGCCCTCTGGTGTTCTCTCCCGGGTCTGACATACATAATGCTGACTATTGCTGTCCCCTGGTGTACTCTCCCGGGTCTGACATACATGATGCTGACTATTGCTGCCCTCTGGTGTTCTCTCCCGGGTCTGACATACATAATGCTGACTATTGCTGTCCCCTGGTGTACTCTCCCGGGTCTGACATACATGATGCTGACTATTGCTGCCCTCTGGTGTTCTCTCCCGGGTCTGACATACATAATGCTGACTATTGCTGTCCCCTGGTGTACTCTCCCGGGTCTGACATACATGATGCTGACTATTGCTGCCCTCTGGTGTTCTCTCCCGGGTCTGACATACATAATGCTGACTATTGCTGTCCCCTGGTGTACTCTCCCGGGTCTGACATACATGATGCTGACTATTGCTGCCCTCTGGTGTTCTCTCCCGGGTCTGACATACATAATGCTGACTATTGCTGTCCCCTGGTGTACTCTCCCGGGTCTGACATACATGATGCTGACTATTGCTGCCCTCTGGTGTTCTCTCCCGGGTCTGACATACATAATGCTGACTATTGCTGTCCCCTGGTGTACTCTCCCGGGTCTGACATACATGATGCTGACTATTGCTGCCCTCTGGTGTTCTCTCCCGGGTCTGACATACATAATGCTGACTATTGCTGTCCCCTGGTGTACTCTCCCGGGTCTGACATACATGATGCTGACTATTGCTGCCCTCTGGTGTTCTCTCCCGGGTCTGACATACATAATGCTGACTATTGCTGTCCCCTGGTGTACTCTCCCGGGTCTGACATACATGATGCTGACTATTGCTGCCCTCTGGTGTTCTCTCCCGGGTCTGACATACATAATGCTGACTATTGCTGTCCCCTGGTGTACTCTCCCGGGTCTGACATACATGATGCTGACTATTGCTGCCCTCTGGTGTTCTCTCCCGGGTCTGACATACATAATGCTGACTATTGCTGTCCCCTGGTGTACTCTCCCGGGTCTGACATACATGATGCTGACTATTGCTGCCCTCTGGTGTTCTCTCCCGGGTCTGACATACATAATGCTGACTATTGCTGTCCCCTGGTGTACTCTCCCGGGTCTGACATACATGATGCTGACTATTGCTGCCCTCTGGTGTTCTCTCCCGTGTCTGACATACATAATGCTGACTATTGCTGGCCCCTGGTGTTCTCTTCTGGATCTGACAAACATGATGCTGACTATTGCTGCCCCCTGGTGTTCTCTCCCGGATCTGACACACATGATGCTGACTATTGCTGCCCCCTGGTGTTCTCTCCCGGGCCTGACACACGTGATGCTGACTATTGCTGGCCCCTGGTGTACTCTCCCGGATCTGACATACATGATGCTGACTATTGCTGCCCCCTGGGGTTCTCTCCCTGGCCTGACATACATGATGCTGACTATTGCTGCCCCCTGGTGTACTCTCCCGGATCTGACACACATGATGCTGACTATTGCTGCACCCTGGTGTACTCTCCCGTGTCTGACATACATGATGCTGACTATTGCTGCCCCCTGGTGTTCTCTCCCGGGCCTGACATACATGATGCTGACTATTGCTGCCCCCTGGTGTTCTCTCCCTGGCCTGACATACATGATGCTGACTATTGCTGCCCCCTGGTGTTCTCTCCGGGTCTGACACACATGATGCTGACTATTGCTGCCCCCTGGTGTTCTCTCCCGGGTCTGGCACATGTTGTTTATCCGGTTACATGTTGCACAGATCACTGATGTTTTTTTTCTTGTTTGTAGATCCTGGCGACGGGGCTGAGCGCTCTCTACTCATCTCTTCCTCGTAAGATTGAGGTGCGTGGCGATGATTGGCACTTCCTGCGCAGAGAAGACTGGATCGGAGTGTCTTCTTTGGTCCTTTTCATGAATTCTCTGGAGTTCTGTAATGCTGTCACTCAGGTGAGTACCTGCAGTCAGTGGGGCCTGGGCTGGAGGTCAGCAGTGGGGGGGAGCCTGTGCTGGAGGTCAGCAGTGGGGGGGAGCCTGGGCTGGCGGTCAGCAGTGGGGCAGAGCTTGCGCTGGCGTTCAGCAGTGGGTGGAGCTTGGGCTGGAGATCAGCAGTGGGTGGAGCTTGGGCTGGAGATCAGCAGTGGGTGGAGCTTGGGCTGGAGATCAGCAGTGGGTGGAGCTTGGGCTGGAGATCAGCAGTGGGTGGAGCTTGGGCTGGAGATCAGCAGTGGGTGGAGCTTGGGCTGGAGATCAGCAGTGGGTGGAGCTTGGGCTGGAGATCAGCAGTGGGTGGAGCTTGGGCTGGAGATCAGCAGTGGGTGGAGCTTGGGCTGGAGATCAGCAGTGGGTGGAGCTTGGGCTGGAGATCAGCAGTGGGTGGAGCTTGGGCTGGAGATCAGCAGTGGGTGGAGCTTGGGCTGGAGATCAGCAGTGGGTGGAGCTTGGGCTGGAGATCAGCAGTGGGTGGAGCTTGGGCTGGAGATCAGCAGTGGGTGGAGCTTGGGCTGGAGATCAGCAGTGGGTGGAGCTTGGGCTGGAGATCAGCAGTGGGTGGAGCTTGGGCTGGAGATCAGCAGTGGGTGGAGCTTGGGCTGGAGATCAGCAGTGGGTGGAGCTTGGGCTGGAGATCAGCAGTGGGTGGAGCTTGGGCTGGAGATCAGCAGTGGGTGGAGCTTGGGCTGGAGATCAGCAGTGGGTGGAGCCTGGACTTGATGTTAGCAGCAGGTGGTGCTTAGACGTAAAGGAGAACTATGAGGTGAGTGAAAAGCACTCACCTCATAGTTCTCCTTTAAGGTCAGCGGTGGGCGGAGCCTGGGCTGGAGGTCAGCAGTGGGTGGAGCTTGGGCTGGAGATCAGCAGTGGGTGGAGCTTGGGCTGGAGATCAGCAGTGGTGGTGGGGGGCGCAACGACACCTGGGCTGGAGGTCAGCAGTGGGTGGAGCTTGGGCTGGAGGTCAGCAGTAGGTGGAGCTTGGGCTGGAGGTCAGCAGTGGGTGGAGCTTGGGCTGGATGTTAGCGGCAGGTAGAGCCTGGGCTGGAGTTCAGAAGGGGGTGTTGTCTCGGCTGGAGGCCCTTCTGATGGACTGTCTCTCTGTCTGCACAGGTTGCTCATCCTTTCGTCCAGAACCAGTTGGTGGAATACATACATAATGGGTTCCTGGTACCAGTCATGGGTCCGGCATTGCACAAGGTAAGAGAGCGCCAGGTACATATTGTGAACAGAAAGTATGTAGGCCCGGCAATTATTGAAGGGGATGACACAAGGGCAGCATGCTTCTCTAATCCTGTACACAACCCACATTGCTATACTCCACCTGACCTGCAGGATTTGTATTTGCATCCCAAAACCCCAATCTGTTACCGGACATTTCATGTTACTCGAAATTGCTGCCATGTTACATGGAGAAGTCAGAAACTGCTGACGTACTACAGCTCACCTCCGTCCTTCCCTTCAGTCTTCTATCTGACCTCCGTCCTTCCCTTCAGTCTGATATCTGACCTCCGTCCTTCCCTTCAGTCTCCTATCTGAGCTCCGTCCTCCCCTTCAGTCTTCTATCTGACCTCCGTCCTCCCCTTCAGTCTTCTATCTGACCTCCGTCCTCCCCTTCAGTCTTCTATCTGACCTCCGTCCTCCCCTTCAGTCTTCTATCTGACCTCCGTCCTTCCCTTCAGTCTTCTATCTGACCTCAGTCCTTCCCTTCAGTCTTCTATCTGACCTCTATCCTTCTGGGAGCTTCTCACAATGTGCATTAGAAGCTGCAGCAAGTCAGATAGAGCCCACCACCCATCCAGCATCTTCTATTCCTTTCCTCCCCAACGTGACTGTTCCAGACCCGCCCCTTTCATTTGGTTCTTTCAATCATGGAGGCTCAGGAACATGAGGGCATTACCTCATGTGGTGGTCTGCATCCTCCCTAGGAACTCCCACTCACCCATACTGACACCCACCCATCAAGGTTTATTGATATTTGCATAACTTTTCCCAAGATCCAGCCCACTGCTTGCATCAGGTCTGAGAGCTCCTGAGAGGAGTACTGATGCAGGGTGCTGTGATGTTCATCCCCCTGCCGGCCTCTCCCTTCAGCCTCATAGTTGTATATCCACAATGTGAGATCCCAGGCACTGCTGCCTCTGGCTGCTGGACTCGGGAGATTTGGAGTAAAATTTGTGCTGCTCACTGTTCTCCTTGCTGGAGATTCTGACATGAGAAAGCAAAGCTCTGCCTCTAACAAGATGGCCGCCTCCACATAGGGAAGAACGAGGCATGGTAAGTCAGTGATGGGAAAAGATCAGCTGCAGGGAGACCACAGGCATAATCCTTTGAACTTTGCCAGCTGAGGACTGGCAGCAATGTGACAGAGCGCCGGCCTCGGTGTTACATGACGTGCAATATTGTGCCGTGGTGTCCATTGCAATGACTTGCTCTCGGGCATCCCCTGGACAGTCACATGATCAGTGATCCCTCACTAAGGTGCGTAGTGCCTATAGAGGGATCACTCACACCTCTGACGTCATGACTACATGTCCCATGATGCCTTGGGTGCAGATCAGGTGACCAGCAGCTAATCACTACAGTTAATGTGGCTTAGAGACTACAAATGTGTGTAATGGGTTTAGTAACCGTCCCGTGTCATCTCACCTGTGTGATATCCGCGCCTCTGCCCTCTCTGTACCTGCATTCACTTCCTCTTCTCCTCCATTCCAGACCTCCATCGAAGAGATGATCGCCAGTACTGCCTACCTGGAGCTCTTTGTGCGCAGTATCAGCGAGACGGCACTGCTGAAAACCTTCCTGCGATTTATCCTCCTCCATCGCCACGACAACACCACCATCCTGAACACGCTCATAAGCCGCATTGTCAGCAATTCCCGGGTAAGGACTGAATCTGCATCGTATGTGAACTCTGGGGGTTCATTAAAGAGCCACTCCAGCCAAAATGTATATTTACCTGTTGGATGGCTGCTGGAGAGGTAAGCACTCTGACATTTACTTCTGTTTTGGGAACTCTGTTGGTGAGATTTTTAGGTGGGTACACCTGCTGTGCTCATTATGAGAGCCTTCCCCCATCCCTGTGCTGAGTTCCCAGGTCCGTACCCCTGATGTGCTCATTATGAGGGGTTCCCACCATCCCTGTCCTGGGTTGCCGGGTCTGTACACCTGCTGTGCTCATTATGAGAGCCTTCCCCCATCCCTGTGCTGAGTTCCCAGGTCCGTACCCCTGATGTGCTCATTATGAGGGGTTCCCACCATCTCTGTCCTGGGTTGCCGGGCCTGTACACCTGCTGTGCTCATTATGAGGGGCTCCCACCATCCCTGTGCTTAGTTCCCGGGTCTGTATACCTCCTGCGCCCATTATGAGGGGTCCCACCATCCCTGTGCTGAGTCCCCGGGTCTGTGCACCTGCTGTGCTCATGAGGGGCTCCTACCATCCCTGTGCTGAGTTCCGGGGTCTGTACACCAGCTGTGCCCATTATGAGGAGCTCCCACCATCCCTGTGCTGAGTTCCCGGGTCTGTACACCCGCTGTGCTCATTATGAGGGGCTCCTACCATCCCTGTGCTGAGTTCCCGGGTCTGTACACTCGCTGTGCCCATTATGAGGAGCTCCCACCATCCCTGTGCTGAGTTCCCGGGTCTGTACACCCGCTGTGCCCATTATGAGGCGCTCCCACCATCCCTGTGCTGATTTCTCGGGTCTGTACACCCGCTGTGCCCATTATGAGGGGCTCCCACCATCCCTGTGCTGAGTTCCCGGGTCTGTACACCCGCTGTGCCCATTATGAGGAGCTCCCACCATCCCTGTGCTGAGTTCCCGGGTCTGTACACCCGCTGTGCCCATTATGAGGTGCTCCCACCATCCCTGTGCTGAGTTCCGGGGTCTGTACACCAGCTGTGCCCATTATGAGGAGCTCCCACCATCCCTGTGCTGAGTTCCCGGGTCTGTACACCTGCTGTGCCCATTATGAGGGGCTCCCACCATCTCTGTGCTGAATTATTATGGAAATACCCGATAGGATGACTATTATTTTCCTTATTGTGTTTTTGGTTCCGCACTCCCGGTTTCCCCTCTAATATTTCCTCTCTTGTCTATCCTTGCAGCTGTGTATGGTGTCACTGACTCTGTTCCAGACGTTGCTCAACCTGAACTGTGAGGATGTCTTGTTGCAGCTAATGCTCAGGTGAGTGAACTCCACTGAGGGGCTACAGAGAAACCAGTTCTGCAATGGGGGGTCTTCAGGCTCACAGAGTGGATTATATTGTGTACAGTGAAGGGGATATGCAGAAGCAATACTGTGTACAGTGGAGAGTTCTAGGCAATTGTCCATATGAAGTGGAGAAGTTTGGTGGAGTATTGTTCTGTGAATAGTGGAAGGGCTCCGAGGCAAAGACACTGTACAAAGTAGGGTCTCAAAGGCAACGACACTATACAATGTAGGATCTCTGAGGAAAAGACACTGTACAATGTAGGGTCTCCGAGGCAACGACACTGTACAATGTAGGATCTCTGAGGAAAAGACACTGTACAATGTAGGGTCTCCGAGGCAAAGACACTGTACAATGTAGGATCTCCGAGGCAAAGACACTGTACAATGTAGGATCTCCGAGGCAAAGACACTGTGCAATGTAGGGTCTCCAAGGCAAAGACACTCTGTACAATGTAGGATCTCCGAGGCAAAGACACTCTGTACAATGTAGGATCTCCAAGGAAAAGACACTCTGTACGATGTAGGATCTCCAAGTAAAAGACACTCTGTACAATGTAGGATCTCCGAGGCAAAGACATTGTACAATGTAGGATCTCCGAGGCAAAGACACTCTGTACAATGTAGGGTCTCCGAGGCAAAGACACTGTGCAATGTAGGGTCTCCAAGGCAAAGACACTCTGTACAATGTAGGGTCTCCGAGGCAAAGACTCTGTACAATGTAGGGTCTCCGAGGCAAAGACTCTGTACAATGTAGGACCTCCGAGGCAAAGACACTGTACAGTGTAGGGTCTCCGAGGCAAAGACACTCTGTACGATGTAGGGTCTCCGAGGCAAAGACACTCTGTACGATGTAGGATCTCTGAGGCAGACACTCTGTACGATGTAGGATCTCTGAGGCAGACACTCTGTACGATGTATTATCTCCGAGGCAAAGACACTCTGTACGATGTATTATCTCCGAGGCAGACACTCTGTGCGATGTAGGATCTCCGAGGCAGACACTCTGTGCGATGTAGGATCTCCGAGGCAGACACTCTGTACAATGTAGGATCTCCGAGGCAGACACTCTGTACAATGTAGGATCTCCGAGGCAAAGATGGCATTGGAGGATTGATACTGTTAACAATGGAGGGGCTCTGAGGGTACAATAGTTAGTACAATGGTGGGGCTGTGGGTCACGATTCTGTGCATTTTGGTGTTATCCGCTTTGCCTGTGTTTTGTATGGCCTCAAAGCACCCCCAAAGTATTTGATAATTCAGATAAACCAATCAGCCTTCTCTATGATAAGAAATCGGTATCAGATAATCCCTCTAGTGGTAGCCAGCTGTAACGGCACCTCATTCCTCTGCCGCCTTGTCTGTCACCTGATATCATTGTCATACAGTCTGGGAAATTGGAGTGATTTGCAGAGATTCTGCACTTTCTATAACAATATATCAGTTGCATGTTTCTGGGTACCCATTCGTTGGTATCTAATTATATATATAAGTGAGAAGTGTCCTTTTCCTGCACAGGTATCTGATCCCATGTAATCACGTCATGCTGAGTCAAAGAAGAGCCGTGAAGGACTTAGATCTCTATTCCAGGACAGCCGACAAATTCCTCTCACTCATCCCGCAATGTTGCCGCAAAGAACGCCTGGTCTGCACGGAGAGAGAGGAGGAGCATGCCACCTGGTCCAAAGGTGAGAGACAGAGAGATATATTTTACTAATCATTGTCATGTCATGAGGAGGGTGAAAACAGTGGCTATAACACAGAGCTGTGCGTCATGTGATGAGGAGGGTGGAGACGGCAACATTAGCGGAGAGCATTGTGTCATGTGATGAGGAGGGTGGAGACGGCAACATTAGCGGAGAGCATTGTGTCATGTGATGAGGGTGGATATGGCAGCTTTGGCGGAGAGCATCGTGTCATATGATGAGGAAGGTGGAGATCGCAGCTTTAGGGGAGAGCATAGTGTCATATGATGAGGAAGGTGGAGATCGCAGCTTTAGCGGAGAGCATAGTGTCGTGTAATGAGGAGGGTGGAGATCGCAGCTTTAGCGGAGAGCATAGTGTCATATGATGAGGAAGGTGGAGATCGCAGCTTTAGCGGAGAGCATAGTGTCATATGATGAGGAAGGTGAAGACCGCAGCTTTAGGGGAGAGCATTGTGTCATATGATGAGGAAGGTGGAGATCGCAGCTTTAGGGGAGAGCATAGTGTCATATGATGAGGAAGGTGGAGATCGCAGCTTTAGGGGAGAGAGTACGATGTAGGATCTCTGAGGCAGACACTCTGTACGATGTATTATCTCCGAGGCAAAGACACTCTGTACGATGTATTATCTCCGAGGCAGACACTCTGTGCGATGTAGGATCTCCGAGGCAGACACTCTGTGCGATGTAGGATCTCCGAGGCAGACACTCTGTACAATGTAGGATCTCCGAGGCAGACACTCTGTACAATGTAGGATCTCCGAGGCAAAGATGGCATTGGAGGATTGATACTGTTAACAATGGAGGGGCTCTGAGGGTACAATAGTTAGTACAATGGTGGGGCTGTGGGTCACGATTCTGTGCATTTTGGTGTTATCCGCTTTGCCTGTGTTTTGTATGGCCTCAAAGCACCCCCAAAGTATTTGATAATTCAGATAAACCAATCAGCCTTCTCTATGATAAGAAATCGGTATCAGATAATCCCTCTAGTGGTAGCCAGCTGTAACGGCACCTCATTCCTCTGCCGCCTTGTCTGTCACCTGATATCATTGTCATACAGTCTGGGAAATTGGAGTGATTTGCAGAGATTCTGCACTTTCTATAACAATATATCAGTTGCATGTTTCTGGGTACCCATTCGTTGGTATCTAATTATATATATAAGTGAGAAGTGTCCTTTTCCTGCACAGGTATCTGATCCCATGTAATCACGTCATGCTGAGTCAAAGAAGAGCCGTGAAGGACTTAGATCTCTATTCCAGGACAGCCGACAAATTCCTCTCACTCATCCCGCAATGTTGCCGCAAAGAACGCCTGGTCTGCACGGAGAGAGAGGAGGAGCATGCCACCTGGTCCAAAGGTGAGAGACAGAGAGATATATTTTACTAAT
The DNA here is from genome assembly GCF_000935625.1 of Nanorana parkeri. NCBI lineage: Eukaryota > Metazoa > Chordata > Amphibia > Anura > Dicroglossidae > Nanorana > Nanorana parkeri. The sequence goes on from NW_017308067.1 coordinate 93,196, forward strand.
CATTGTCATGTCATGAGGAGGGTGAAAACAGTGGCTATAACACAGAGCTGTGCGTCATGTGATGAGGAGGGTGGAGACGGCAACATTAGCGGAGAGCATTGTGTCATGTGATGAGGAGGGTGGAGACGGCAACATTAGCGGAGAGCATTGTGTCATGTGATGAGGAGGGTGGAGACGGCAACATTAGCGGAGAGCATTGTGTCATGTGATGAGGGTGGATATGGCAGCTTTGGCGGAGAGCATCGTGTCATATGATGAGGAAGGTGGAGATCGCAGCTTTAGGGGAGAGCATAGTGTCATATGATGAGGAAGGTGGAGATCGCAGCTTTAGCGGAGAGCATAGTGTCGTGTAATGAGGAGGGTGGAGATCGCAGCTTTAGCGGAGAGCATAGTGTCATATGATGAGGAAGGTGAAGACCGCAGCTTTAGGGGAGAGCATTGTGTCATATGATGAGGAAGGTGGAGATCGCAGCTTTAGGGGAGAGCATAGTGTCATATGATGAGGAAGGTGGAGATCGCAGCTTTAGGGGAGAGCATAGTGTCATATGATGAGGAAGGTGGAGATCGCAGCTTTAGGGGAGAGCATAGTGTCATATGATGAGGAAGGTGGAGACCGCAGCTTTAGCGGAGAGCATTGTGTCGTGTAATGAGGAGGGTGGAGAGCATTGTGTGATATGATGATGAGGAGGGTGAAGACCGCAGCTTTAGCGGAGAGCATCGTGTCATATGATGAGGAAGGTGGAGAGCATTGTGTCATATGATGAGGAAGGTGGAGGTCGCAGCTTTAGCGGAGAGCATTGTGTGATATGATGAGGAGGGTGGAGATCGCAGCTTTAGCGGAGTGCATCGTGTCATATGATGAGGAAGGTGGAGGTCGCAGCTTTAGCGGAGAGCATTGTGTCATGTGATGAGGAGGGTGGAGAGCATTGTGTAATATGATGAGGAAGGTGGAGGTCGCAGCTTTAGCGGAGAGCATTGTGTCATGTGATGAGGAGGGTGGAGATCGCAGCTTTAGCGGAGAGCATTGTGTCATGTGATGAGGAGGGTGGAGAGCATTGTGTAATATGATGAGGAAGGTGGAGGTCGCAGCTTTAGCGGAGAGCATAGTGTCATGTGATGAGGAGGGTGGAGATCGCAGCTTTAGCGGAGAGCATTGTGTCATGTGATGAGGAGGGTGGAGATCGCAGCTTTAGCGGAGAGCATTGTGTCATGTGATGAGGAGGGTGGAGATCGCAGCTTTAGCGGAGAGCATTGTGTCATGTGATGAGGAGGGTGGAGAGCATCGTGTCATATGATGAGGAGGGTGGAGATCGCAGCTTTAGCGGAGAGCATTGTGTCATGTGATGAGGAGGGTGGAGAGCATTGTGTGATAGGAGGAGGAGGAGGGTGGAGAGCATTGTGTGATATGAGGAGGAGGGTGGAGAGCATTGTGTCATATGAGGAGGAGGGTGGAGAGCATTGTGTGATATGAGTTGGAGGGTAGAGAGCATTGTGTGATAGGAGGAGGAGGAGGGTGGAGAGCATTGTGTGATAGGAGGAGGAGGAGGGTGGAGAGCATTGTGTGATATGAGGAGGAGGGTGGAGAGCATTGTGTGATATGAGGAGGAGGGTGGAGAGCATTGTGTGATATGAGTTGGAGGGTGGAGAGCATTGTGTGATATGAGGAGGAGGGTGGAGAGCATTGTGTGATATGAGGAGGAGGGTGGAGAGCATTGTGTGATATGAGGAGGAGGGTGGAGAGCATTGTGTGATATGAGGAGGAGGGTGGAGAGCATTGTGTGATATGAGGAGGAGGGTGGAGAGCATTGTGTGATATGAGGAGGAGGGTGGAGAGCATTGTGTGATATGAGGAGGAGGGTGGAGAGCATTGTGTGATATGAGGAGGAGGGTGGAGAGCATTGTGTGATATGAGGAGGAGGATGGAGAGCATTGTGTCATATGAGGAGGAGGGTGGGGACAGTTGCTATCGCGGAAAGCTGTGTTTATCTGACCTTGGATTATCTATACAGTGGGACAATTTAAGAAAAACAGCAAATTTTTGAAAAAAAATGTCACTGTTTTTTTTTTTTTGCAGCTCATGGGAGCCCGAGCATTGACATGTCATCCGTCAACACTGTGCCAAGACCCTCCACCCCCTCACGGATGGGGTTCTTTATGCGTCAGCCCCCTGACAGTCCCTCCCAGAGGTCCTCCAGCTTCTCTTCGCAGGACTCCACCTTCGGAAGTCCTCGGCATGGTTCTTTGTCTTGGGATGAAGTGGCCGAGTTGGATTCCAATTATTTAGAATATCTACAAGAAGCCCGGGCTGGAATAGACCGGTGTACTTGGGCCTGCCGGGTCTGGTCAGCTCCCTACGACGGGGAGGAACCCAGCCCTCGCAGCCTCTCCCCCTCTACTCCAGAAGAAGTCACGGTATCGCCTGACTATTTCTCCCCACCTGCCCCTTCCTCCAGAACCCAAGAGAGCAAAGAGCGGGAGGGACGGAGGCATAGTGTCACCCCGAGGACTAAGAAAAGAAGCTTACAGGAGGATGAAGGACAGGGTGTGGGAGGCCAGGGAGGGGTGGTAGATGGAGGACTCACAGAAACATCTCATGATGGTAATCCAGGGCCTGTTCTTATGAATGGCTCCATGGGAGAGGAACAGGGGTACTTGGGTGGCACACAGAGGGCAGCCGCACATCCTGGGCGCTCTGAAGACGTGGAAGTGAAGAAAGTGAAACGTGAACCGGTGGAGCACAGCAGCCCCTCCAGAACGGAGGGAGGGGAACAGGTAAAGGGGACAGAGAATGGACCAGAGGAGAAAGGTGGCCCTCACAGAGATCCGCAGCACTGGGCGTCCTCCAAGTGGGAGACGGCAGAGTCTGTAGACAGCTTGATAGACGAACTTCTAGGCCGTGCACCAGCGGAGACCAACGGGACTCATCTGAGCATTGAAAAGCTGGGAGAGGAGCTGAAGGAGATGGAGGACAGCATGCGAGGAGTGGTTGTACAAGAGGAGCCAGCAGAGAGACACATGAGGATTCCTTCCGAGGAGGACGAGGATGGAGATATCATCAGTAGAGAAATTGAAAACACCAAGAGCAGATCAGACTCGCTGACCCTCCTCCTCAGCAGCCCACTGAGAGCACAGAATGGCAGTCAGCCTTATACCGGTGAGACTTCCCTTCTTATTTAAAGCTGAACTCCGGCCTTCCCTTATACTGTGTGCTGGCTCCTCTCCTGTCCTTTCCTGAAATGGCTTACTCTGATGTCTCACAATGTGCATTAGAAGTTGCAGCAAGTCAGATAGAGCCCGCCTCATTCCCTGGACGTCCAGCCTCATCTAGCCTTTTCCTCTTCAGCCTGGCTGTCCATGACCCGTCCCTTTTTATTAGATTTCAGTTCTTTTAACCATGGGCGCTAAGATGTGGGCATGACCTAGGGAGGTCTTCATGCAATTGCAGTCTGCCTAGGAACCCCCTCGTCTCCAGACTGACATCCATCCATCCATCAAGGCATTTTGGTATTTGCATAAGTTCTCCCAAGAGTCAGCCCATTGCTTGCATCAGGGCTGTGGGTTCTTGAAAGGGGAGCTGAGTCTCAGACTTTCACTCTGACCCACCGACTATAAGTATGTCATTTGATAGAAAGAGAGGAACTCAACTTTGGTGTCAGTGGGAGGAATAGTGTCCCATCATTGGTGTCAGTGGGAGGAATACTGTCCCATCATTGGTGTCAGTGGGAGGAATAGTGTCCCATCATTGGTATCAGTGGGAGGAAAGAAGAATAGTGCACCTCATTGGTGTCAGGGGGAGGAATAATGTCCCATCATTGGTGGCAAGTGGAAGAAATATTGCCCATCCTTGGTGGCAATTGGAAAAAATATTGCCCATCCTTGGTGTTAATGGGAAGAATAGTGTCCCATCATTGGTGTAATTGGGAAGAATAGTGTCCCATCATTGGTGTAATTGGGAAGAATAGTGCACCATCATTGGTGTCAGCGGGAGGAATAGTGCCCCATCATTGGTGTCAGTGGGAGAAATACTGTCCCATCATTGGTGTCAGTGGGAGGAATACTGTCCCATCATTGGTGTTAGTGGGAGGAATAGTGCCCCGTCATTGGTGTCCGTGGGAGGAATACTGTCCCATCATTGGTGTCAGTGGGAGGAATAGTGTCCCATCATTGGCGTCAGTGGGAGGAATAGTGTCCCATCATTGGTGTCAGTGGGAGGAATAATGCCCCATCATTGGTGTCAGTGGGGGGAATAATGCCCCATCATTGGTGTCAGTGGGAGGAATAGTGCCCCATCATTGGTGTCAGTGAGACGAATAGTGCCCCATCATTGGTGTCAGTGGGGGGAATAATGTCCCATCATTGGTGTCAGTGGGAGGAATAATGTCCCATCATTGGTGTCAGTGGGAGGAATAGTGCCCCATCATTGGTGTCAGTGGGAGGAATACTGCCCCATCATTGGTGTCAGTGGGAGGAATAGTGCCCCATCATTGGTGTCAGTGGGAGGAATAGTGCCCCATCATTGGTGTCAGTGGGAGGAATAGTGCCCCATCATTGGTGTCACTGGGAGGAATAGTGCCCCATCGTTGATGACGGTAGGAGGGAATAGTACCTCAAGGGCCAGTTAAAGGCAATCAAAGGGCCGCAGTGTGGAAAGCGCCGGTTTATGGGGATGTTTGCGCCCTGGAGAAATGCAGAGTAACGCTCCATGCACTGACCATTTCCCTCCAACCTTGGACATAAAAGGTTATTTGGGAGTTGTAACATTTCGTATATATACAAAGTGAACGCACATTGTTCTAATGAACATTGATATTATACACGCAGGTCTTGAAGGGAGTGTTGTGAGAATGATTAAGCAATGTGGCGAGATATTACATCTGTCCGGGTGATATAATACACGTCAGGATTCCTTTATGTTACATATTATAGTATTGCTTCATCCTTCCATTCAGCGTGTGTCATAGAACGTCTTTCCCACGTTGTCATGATGTGACCTCTATCACGTGTTCTCTCCTCAGGGCCGTTCATGGCCGTCCTGTTTGCCAAGCTGGAGAACATGGTCACCAACTCTCTGTACGTGAACTTCCTGCTGACGGGGATCATCACTCAGCTGGCCTGTCACCCGCAGCCTCTGCTCCGCTCCTTCCTGCTCAATACCAACATGGTGTTCCAGCCCAGCGTCAAGTCTCTGGTGCAGGTGGGATCCTTCTCCTCTGATCTAGGCCTAGTCTACACAGGCTTTGGGCCGGAAACAGGGCTATGTTATTTCTCTGTGCTAGCTCATGGCCCCAGGAGTTCATGCTATGACCCTGTCTGACTTTTAATTTATTGATAAACACGTGCAATGTGCCTCTGAACCACAAAATCTGACCACTCCAGGTACAGCAGTCTGCTTTTTTTCTTGCAAGTTCCCCATGCATGCAAATGCATATATAACCGGGAGTAAGAGTAAAGCAAGACAAGAGGGTATACAGGGGGGAACGCTGATGAAGGGACAAGGCCCTGAAACGTGTAAGTGACGATTGTTTTTGTCCTGGCTGTAAACTCGGTTCCCATATGCAGTGGCAGGTACACTCCTGGTTTGCTCAGTACCATTTGCAGCCTTTCCAGAAGTGATAGTTGTTGCATCTGTACGGACTGATTGGTTGTAAGTAGGGATGCACCGATGCCGATACTAGTATCGATGCCGAGTATTTGGGTGAGTACTCGCCCAAATGCTCCGATGCCCAGCCTGATACCCGAGCTTCCAGTATCAGGAAGCCGGTTTCCCGGCCAATCAGGAACCCGGGCAGCATGTAATGACTCGCTGACCGGCTTCCTGATACCAGAAGCTCGGGTATCGGGCTGGGCATCAGAGCATTTGGGCAAGTACGAGTACCCAATCAAATACTCGGCATCGGCACCGATACTAGTATCGGCATCGGTGCATCCCTACAGCAGCTGGCTAGTTCAGGAACAATCAGGAAGCCGGATGCTGTGTAATGACGCTGCGCCCGGCTCTCTGATTGGCCGGAAGCCGGCGTCATGCTCCCTCATCACTGGATGACGAGGGAGCATGGAGTCGGCTTCCTGGCCAATCAAGAAGCCGGGCGCCGCGTCATTTCACGACGTCTGGCTTACTGATTGGCCAGAAAGCCGGCTCCATGCTTCTCGTCATCTAGTGATGAGAAGCATGGAGACGGCTTCTCTGCTAATTGGGAAGCCGGGTGGCGAGTCTTTACACGCTTCCTGGCTTCCTTAATGGGACTTCTGGTATCGGTATTGGCGAGTGCCGGGGAAAAAAATATCGGTACTCGATACCGAGAAACCGGTACCGGTGCATCCCTAGTTGTAAGGCTGTGTTATCCGACACTAAACTCAGGAGTTGTATCTTAAAAATACATTCAAGAAGCTAAACTATGAACAGCAATGTCTCTTATTTGTGTATCACTCGGCTGTAGATCCTCCAATCATCTCTAAATTGGGGCTGACACTGTCCTTCCTTCTGGAGGGGGGCTACTTGTGTTCCCTATGGTCCCTGTGTGTGTTGTAAAGTAGTCACCGCTCCAAGCTCGCTCCCGGGATGGACTACAATCTCATGTTTAGTTTATTAATTTGTATTGAGATTGTAGTCCATCCCGGGAGCGAGCTTGGAGCGGTGACTACTTTACAACACACACAGGGACCATAGGGAACACAAGTAGCCCCCCTCCAGAAGGAAGGACAGTGTCAGCCCCAATTTAGAGATGATTGGAGGATCTACAGCCGAGTGATACACAAATAAGATACATTGCTGTTCATAGTTCAGGAACTTGAATACATTTTTAATAATAATAATAAAGATATACCAAGTGTACCGTCTAAAATGATTGCCCATTATATATGCCACAACCTTATAAAATGTTTTCAGCATGTCGGCCGTATTCTGTTCAGCTTTGCTCATCGTGTACCCCTTCCCTGGCAGGTACTCGGCTCTGTGAAGAATAAGATTGAAGCGTTTGCAGCCTCTCAGGAGGATTTCCCCACACTACTCTTTAAAGCAAAGAAGTTTCTGATTGCCCGAGGAAAACTGGACTGGAGTGAAGGGACAAACTCTGTCCCTGCCCTTCGCCGCTCTGACACTCTGGGTAAGTGACGCCCCCCTACTGACCAGTCTATTCCCTTACTGGTCTTTAAAGCTAAACTCTTAGGAGGGTTACGGGAGGGTTACAGCTGCATACGTAGTTGAAGTTTATATACAGTACGGTAAGTTTTAGGTACTTGAGGAAAAAAATGCTTTCAGATGAAGGAAGCCATTTACTGTTGGGTGCTAATGTCATCCGTTGGGTCAGGTGTTCTCTCTTTCCCGCTATTCAGTGTTGAGGAAGTAGTGTCTTGAGCTGCTCCTGCTTTGGTCTGTTTCCACTGCGTGTCTACAGTGACCCTGGCAAGTCTGGACTTGGCGAGATGGTTGTCTGTTCAATCTCTAGGGACAAGGTTTCCTCATTTCTCAACCCTTTGGGGTCAGGTCAAAGCTTGGGGGCCACATGGAACACGGATCTCTGCTCTGTTTCCACTGCGTGTCTACAGTGACCCTGGCAAGTCTGGACTTGGCGAGATGGTTGTCTGTTCAATCTCTAGGGACAAGGTTTCCTCATTTCTCAACCCTTTGGGGTCAGGTCAAAGCTTGGGGGCCACATGGAACTCCGATCTCTGCTCTGTTTCCACTGCGTGTCTACAGTGACCTCAGTCACCTCCGGTCTTAAGACTCATCCGCTACCAGCTGCCTCGGTTTGCGAGTACTTGAGGCCTTGCCTTGTGCCCTGAGCTGAGTTGCATCACCACAACACAGTCACAGCATAACTGTCTAGACACAGGAGAGGCGATCCCACTGCCATGGGGGACCGCAGCTCACCCTCTCCGAAATGTTCCTCAAATATTTACTCTACGTCTGGAATCCTCCTACCATATGGATATAGCATCTGTCTCATCGTAGTCCCCCAGGGTGTGAGGCAGAGTCCCCTTCCTTATTGCCATGGGCTTCTTCTGCAGTCACGCAAGACTTTGTGGCCAGATTCACCCAATTCCTTGTGGGTACTGACCTTAGAGACTGTAAGTATGCTTCTGCTCCTTTTGCCTGCAGAGTCAATTCCTGATCTTCCCACAGTCCTCGAAAAGTCACTCAGTGACCATCTTTGATTCAGAGCCCCCATATTCTCTTTCTAATGAGATTTAGAGTTTTTGAGGAATCACAGTCTTCTGCCATTGACTCAAACGTACAAGATGCTGTTTCGGCCCTTTTTGTTGTATATGGAGGATCGGCCTGTTGTCTCCAAGTTTGGGTCTTTCAGAGCCCTAGAGTTGCAAAGACCTTTCCCCCTACACACACTATTCGAGGTATTCCTTGGAAGCACCCTAAGGGGTCCTAGACATCACCTGGGCATTTGTTGGCTCTGTTTCCCTTTAGTAGGGAGCTTGTTCCAACAGTGGTCTATACCCACTGTGGATCTGCCAGTGACCCACCTTAACAGGGAAACTACTAGACCAGTAGAAAGCGTTCTTACCCAACTTCTGACCTATGGAGAGAATGACTTAACACCCAGTTTTTGCTGGCAGGCTTTGCCACTCTTCCTGTTCTGTGACCTCAACCTATCAAACTGTGTCGCAATGGGTTAAACCTCTCAAAAGAGATCTATCCACTGCCGTGGTGGAAACTTTTCTGATAGAACATCTGGTGCACTAAGCTTCAGTTGTGATGGCTTGCTGGAAGCATCTAAGCTTGTGTCCTGTATAGGTCTGTTGTCCATACTGATGCACAGAGCACTCTGGTTAAAGCGCTGGGAGGCAGATGTATCCAAGGAGCACCTGACTCACTTGGGCTTTGAAGGACACCCTCATTTCAGACCTACCCTTGATATTACCATGAAGGATATCAGTGGAGGTCAGAGCATTCAACTGCCTCCGCATAGGAACATTTTAGAAGGGTTGTTAGAGCCGCATCCTTCACCTTCACTTAGTAAGCCTCCCCAGACCCTCTAAGCCTGGTTCTCCGGCAGCCCACAAGACACGGACCCAGAAACCTGCTTAGCCCTCCGAGACGTTTTTAGCATGAAAGTGTGCCGTCACTTTTCCAGGTGGGGTAGTGGTTGGTAATCTTTGTGGGTCCTTGGGTAATTGGCCCTTCAGGCATCCAGGTGCAGAGAGCACCCCTTTAGGTTTAGAGGCTAGTCCCTTGCCACCGGCAAGCTTCAGCTGCTCACCCACCACATAGAGTACCAGATCTTTCCCTACCCCTTGGGGGTCACCTCATCCTAGGTTTTTTTTTTTTCTATCTCCTGTGTCAGCTCACCTCTAGTGTTGTGTCACATGTAGGTGACGTTAACCAACATGGTTTTTCGGTAGAGGGCTCCTCAGCATGTTTGCCTTATGCCCCTCACCATTAGCCAGGGAAATGCTCATCTCTCAAGCTTCTAGACATGGAGGAGAGGTTCATGAAGCAATGTTTGTCTCAGACCCTGTGTTGCAGATGAAGGACGGCAGAGGGATGGCTTAGTGTCACCTGGGGCTGTCTTCTAGTCTTCTGCTGCATATATCCTCTGACCGTAACAAGGGAATGCCTCAGTGACTTTGTGGGACCTGTCAACCCAAGGTTAGGCCTGTTTTGGCTGCAGCCAGGCAAATATTCTTCACTGTCCTGAAAAGGCTCATGTGCCTTGTTTCATGGATGCTGTTGCTTCATTGGATTTGGAGAGTCATCCTTTGACTTTGAGAATTAGGCTAGGCAGGATTGTTTTTTTAGGCAGGATCCCTCTTAGGGTTCACCCCAGAGGTGCCTCTTGCATAAAGCTGAGAATGTGTCTAGCTTAATCCTCAGCTCCATCAGTGTTGTAATCCGTCTCACCAGTTTATGGTTAGGTGTCTACATTCCATCGGCGGCCTACCTTTGTTGGGGTGCATTCCATGCAGCTTACCCGTTTAGTCATTCTGACTTTATGGGATCACATTCTGAGTTTTTTAGATGGACACAAACCATTCTCACTCCCTTCACTGATTGCTGATACTAGTCAGTTCCCTGGTAAGTATTGACTTGGTGAGGTGGTTGTCTGTTCAATCTCTCTAGGCACAGAGTTCCTTATTTCTCAACCCTTTGGGGTCAGGTTAGGAAAAGCTTGGGGCCCTGCTACTAGGCCTTGGTCCATGGTTCGGTGCTTCCTTGTGCCAAAACATTCCTCATTGATTGACCATTTTTTTTCGTGGTCTTGGGCATCAAGTTGATTCTACGTCTTCTCCCTCGTTGGAAGGTGCCCCTATCAGGCAGTGGGGGGGTCAGCCTTATCCGCAGTCAGATTCTGATATTGGTCCTTCAAGGAGCTCTTGGGCTGCTGGCAGTGCCCAGTCCTGGTTTGTGTTGGACCTGTGAGAGGTTGTTACTGTTTGCCCTACCCCTCTGTTGAACTGTTTTTCGACATTCCAACAATATATGATAATGACTTCCCGTGTCCCTCAGTTCTTGGAGTCTATTGAGGTACACAGGTCCCACCCCTCTGTGCTTACGATCATACTGCTTGCTGCACACTGAGCCATGCTGGGTAGAGGAGAGGTTACCTGGACTGGCCTTTTTTTTTTTGCTTGCCAGTGTCCAATCGTCCTGCAGGTGGCAGTATAACCCGACAGTAAATGACTTCATGTGTTCCTCAACTGCCTTCAAGGAAAGGATTTTGCATTGAGTACAAAAATCTTATTTGCTGAAGTCTGAATCTTTTTTTCCTTCAAGTATGTAAACCTTCATAGTCAACGTCAGCTAATTGTTTCTCTTTGGCCTGTTACATATAGCAATAAAAAGTATTTTGTTATATATAATAAGTGAATAAAAATACCTGTTGTACTTGTCAAAAATCTTGAGAACAGCTAACTTCCTGTTAGATTAAAGGAGAACTATGAGGTGAGTGATATTCACTCATCCTCATAGTTCGAGCCGACGTGTGACAATGAAACCGTCACACGTCGGCTCAATAGATCGGGAAGTGTGTGAAGACATACCGTCACTCGCTGCAGAGAGCCGTGACTGTCACGGCTCCCTGCAGAGATTCCCCCCCTTCCCGCTCTGATCCTCCAGCGCTGACTGGCGGACGGAGGAGGGGGCGGGTACAGCTGGCTCTGCCTCTAGATAGGCAGAGCCAGCTGTCACTCACGCAACTGGGTGGATCTCGACAGTAATGTCGGGATTCGTCCCGGCTGCGGCGTCTCAGTATACCGCGAGCTGCAGCTCGCGGTATACTGAGCTTTGGGTCACGGGAGGACGCTAGTTTGAATACTGAGCTTTGGGTGACGGGAGGACGCTAGAAAATCTGCCCCTATGTTATGGAGAAGAGGGGGAGGTTTTCTGTAGTCTTGTCTTAGGGTGACAAAGCTGTTACATAGAAGTATGGTACAGTCTCCCCTTTTGACAGGAAGTGTGTCACTGTGGCGGGATCACCAGGTAAAAATAAAGGTAGCAGAAAGGACTAGTAGGGTGCAATATTATTATTATTATACAGGAGTTATAGAGCGCCAACAGTTTGCTCAGCGCTTTACAATATAAGGAAGACATTACAATACAATTCCAGACAAGATGGTAAGGAGGGCCCTGCCCCTGAGGGCTTACAATCTGAAAGAGGAGGGGGAAGTGATACATGAGGAGGGAGCTGTGTGGGGAGGAATTGTTTGAGAACGTGATAGTTCAGTGGTTAGGTTGAGGTGGGATAGGTGAATATGTGAATATAGTTCACACCATAGGCTAGAGTCTCACAAGATATCTTCTGTCTCCCGCAGTGAAAAGCCGCAAGCCGTCCATCGGGGAGCTGATCTTGCGTCACACCAACAGCCCGACTCGAGCGAGGCAAGCCGCGCAAATGGCGTTCCAGCACGTCCGGGACGGGCAGGTCCTGCACGCTCTGTCCGGCACATCCATATTCAAGACGTCGGCGGAAAAGCAGAACGAGGCGCTGCGGGTCAAGAACGCAGTGTACTGCGCGGTTATTTTCACCGAGTTCATGAAGGAGCTGGCGGCCATAACGCAGGAGCACGCCGTCACGTCGCCCTACCTTCCGGCGGACACCGAGGAGTGAACGAAAACCTTCCAACGAGACATGATTTTAGGCACACTCCACACGGTGCTTTGACCTGCAGTTGGGCGGGTGCGGCAATGACGAAAAACAACGGATGGCGCCGTTGTCAACCAATCCAAGAAATGGGTGCCATCGGCGCAGCAAAACTGCTCAGCGTGGGCTTTTGTCACGTACAGGTTAGCGATGTTTCGGAGCCATAAGGGACCCCTTCATCAGGCAGCCATGATCATAATAACGATGCAAACTCCAGCCTTACCCTTTTGCCCCAATCTTGTAGCAAGGAGGGGTGGGGCGGGAGGGGAGAGGGGGGGCACTAGGGAAGGTGTTGTATGCGTGCTTTACACTTCAGCCCTTTGAGTTGGTTGCTTCGGCAATGCTCCGTGACTTCTGCCACGTGGTGGTTAATATGTCATCATGTATTGTGATCAGTTTGCTGAGCTTTTCAGCACCCAGTGTGTCCACACCACCACAGTAGGGGAGCGGTACACTCGCGGTTGGAGAGGCTCGCTCATGGATTGTCTGGTTTGCATTATTATCTTCCCCATTGCCCAATAACGGAGTCCCGTCGCAGCTCCGAAAAACGTCTCTGTCCTTTACGTGACGCTGGGACAGGTTTGGTGTGTTGCAGAACATCCAGCGTGTCCGGAGCCTCGTGCCATCGTGGCAGCAGAACTTATTTTTTTTAGGGTGACGTCTCCCGCGTAGTTCCGGGAGACCGCCGGATGGGACCTCCCTCTTGGATTTACAAAGCCGACAAAACCCGCGTAGTCTCCCGCGTAGTTCCCGGAGATCGCCGGATGGGACCTCCCTCTTGGATTTACAAAGCCGACCAAAC
>NW_017308067.1:106781-111447 GCF_000935625.1 Nanorana parkeri
CTGGCCTTTTTTTTTTTGCTTGCCAGTGTCCAATCGTCCTGCAGGTGGCAGTATAACCCGACAGTAAATGACTTCATGTGTTCCTCAACTGCCTTCAAGGAAAGGATTTTGCATTGAGTACAAAAATCTTATTTGCTGAAGTCTGAATCTTTTTTTCCTTCAAGTATGTAAACCTTCATAGTCAACGTCAGCTAATTGTTTCTCTTTGGCCTGTTACATATAGCAATAAAAAGTATTTTGTTATATATAATAAGTGAATAAAAATACCTGTTGTACTTGTCAAAAATCTTGAGAACAGCTAACTTCCTGTTAGATTAAAGGAGAACTATGAGGTGAGTGATATTCACTCATCCTCATAGTTCGAGCCGACGTGTGACAATGAAACCGTCACACGTCGGCTCAATAGATCGGGAAGTGTGTGAAGACATACCGTCACTCGCTGCAGAGAGCCGTGACTGTCACGGCTCCCTGCAGAGATTCCCCCCCTTCCCGCTCTGATCCTCCAGCGCTGACTGGCGGACGGAGGAGGGGGCGGGTACAGCTGGCTCTGCCTCTAGATAGGCAGAGCCAGCTGTCACTCACGCAACTGGGTGGATCTCGACAGTAATGTCGGGATTCGTCCCGGCTGCGGCGTCTCAGTATACCGCGAGCTGCAGCTCGCGGTATACTGAGCTTTGGGTCACGGGAGGACGCTAGTTTGAATACTGAGCTTTGGGTGACGGGAGGACGCTAGAAAATCTGCCCCTATGTTATGGAGAAGAGGGGGAGGTTTTCTGTAGTCTTGTCTTAGGGTGACAAAGCTGTTACATAGAAGTATGGTACAGTCTCCCCTTTTGACAGGAAGTGTGTCACTGTGGCGGGATCACCAGGTAAAAATAAAGGTAGCAGAAAGGACTAGTAGGGTGCAATATTATTATTATTATACAGGAGTTATAGAGCGCCAACAGTTTGCTCAGCGCTTTACAATATAAGGAAGACATTACAATACAATTCCAGACAAGATGGTAAGGAGGGCCCTGCCCCTGAGGGCTTACAATCTGAAAGAGGAGGGGGAAGTGATACATGAGGAGGGAGCTGTGTGGGGAGGAATTGTTTGAGAACGTGATAGTTCAGTGGTTAGGTTGAGGTGGGATAGGTGAATATGTGAATATAGTTCACACCATAGGCTAGAGTCTCACAAGATATCTTCTGTCTCCCGCAGTGAAAAGCCGCAAGCCGTCCATCGGGGAGCTGATCTTGCGTCACACCAACAGCCCGACTCGAGCGAGGCAAGCCGCGCAAATGGCGTTCCAGCACGTCCGGGACGGGCAGGTCCTGCACGCTCTGTCCGGCACATCCATATTCAAGACGTCGGCGGAAAAGCAGAACGAGGCGCTGCGGGTCAAGAACGCAGTGTACTGCGCGGTTATTTTCACCGAGTTCATGAAGGAGCTGGCGGCCATAACGCAGGAGCACGCCGTCACGTCGCCCTACCTTCCGGCGGACACCGAGGAGTGAACGAAAACCTTCCAACGAGACATGATTTTAGGCACACTCCACACGGTGCTTTGACCTGCAGTTGGGCGGGTGCGGCAATGACGAAAAACAACGGATGGCGCCGTTGTCAACCAATCCAAGAAATGGGTGCCATCGGCGCAGCAAAACTGCTCAGCGTGGGCTTTTGTCACGTACAGGTTAGCGATGTTTCGGAGCCATAAGGGACCCCTTCATCAGGCAGCCATGATCATAATAACGATGCAAACTCCAGCCTTACCCTTTTGCCCCAATCTTGTAGCAAGGAGGGGTGGGGCGGGAGGGGAGAGGGGGGGCACTAGGGAAGGTGTTGTATGCGTGCTTTACACTTCAGCCCTTTGAGTTGGTTGCTTCGGCAATGCTCCGTGACTTCTGCCACGTGGTGGTTAATATGTCATCATGTATTGTGATCAGTTTGCTGAGCTTTTCAGCACCCAGTGTGTCCACACCACCACAGTAGGGGAGCGGTACACTCGCGGTTGGAGAGGCTCGCTCATGGATTGTCTGGTTTGCATTATTATCTTCCCCATTGCCCAATAACGGAGTCCCGTCGCAGCTCCGAAAAACGTCTCTGTCCTTTACGTGACGCTGGGACAGGTTTGGTGTGTTGCAGAACATCCAGCGTGTCCGGAGCCTCGTGCCATCGTGGCAGCAGAACTTATTTTTTTTAGGGTGACGTCTCCCGCGTAGTTCCGGGAGACCGCCGGATGGGACCTCCCTCTTGGATTTACAAAGCCGACAAAACCCGCGTAGTCTCCCGCGTAGTTCCCGGAGATCGCCGGATGGGACCTCCCTCTTGGATTTACAAAGCCGACAAAACCCGCGTAGTCTCCCGCGTAGTTCCCGGAGATCGCCGGATGGGACCTCCCTCTTGGATTTACAAAGCCGACAAAACTTGGGATCGGGCCGCCCCGTTGTTTGCCAGAATTCAGCTGGTCTGTAGAGACAAAATGACACTAATCCGGAATCACAACTGTGAACGTTGGCTCAGTGCGGCAGAGGGAGACGTAAGGCTTCGGGGCCTAGGGCCCTCGTCGTGTGGCTTTGTCTCTGTATTTCCCAGCTGGAACTGAACCCGCCGGCATCCGTTTTATAACAGGAAGTTGTGTGTTTTTTTTTTTTTAATTTTTAACTTATTTAAGTGGCAGTGTGTTCTGAAAGGGCAGTGCGTCCTTGTGTATGTATATATCTGTATGTACATGTGTGTGTGTGTGTATATAGATATACATATATTTATACGTACACCGCCATGCGTATACTGCACCGTACATTTCATCTGGGCATTGTGTACATAGCTCAAGATCGTCAGCCCACTGGAATTCTGGGAGATCCAGTTTTTAACTGTTCACACTAAGGGTGCCCTTAGACCCATCGGCTCCACCCATAGGCACCCGTTCCAGCGGACTCTTTTAGTTTCATTGGCATATGTGTCTTATCGCACCGGTTTCTGGGTGCCTACTCTCCTGTCCTTTAGTGTCACCCCCCCACCCCCCCCAAACAAAATGTGTCCGTAGAGTGGGTGATTCTATAATCAGCTATGACATAACCCTGTAATTGATCCCCGTGTATGTGTATTAGGCCGACCCCCCTTTCCATTTCCCAAAGGTCTCTGTTCCTGGGAGACTCCCCAGTACCACTCAAAGATCTGTCCCGAGTCACCACCTCAGCTGTGGGTGCTCACATCTCCGGGATCCCAACCTATCCACAGGGCATAATAGGAAACGGCACGCCGCCCTTCTGTTAAATAACTTTATCGATCCAGCACTGTTTAGGACACTCTACCCAACGCCTTTCACCTCTTACTGGTTGCTGCATCATGGACCTCTATGATTAAAGGAGAACTATGGGGTTAGGGCTTTTCCCCATAGTTCTCCTTAGGGTAACGGGAGGACACAAACTAGCGTCCTCCCGTCACCCTAAGCTCAGTATACCGCGAGCTACAGCTCACTATATACTGAGACGCCGCAGCTGAAGTGGATCCCGACAATACTGTCTGGATCCGCCCAGCTGCGTGAGTGACAGCTGGCTTTGCCTATCTAGAGGCAGAGCCAGCTGTACCCTCCCCCGTCCGGATCGGAGCGGGCTGGAGGATCGGAGCGGGGAGGGGGGAATCCAGCCCCTCCCCTGTCACGGCAGAGAGACGTGACAGGATCGAGAGGTGAGCGAACGCCGGTATGTGTTCTCTCACCTCCCGATCTACTGAGCCGACCTGTGACAGTCTCATTGTCACATGTCGGCTAGAAGTATGAGGTGAGTGAAAAGCACCCCCCCCTCATAGTTCTCCTTTAAGGCCCAGTACGGAATGAAACATGTCAGTTAAAGAAGCGGTTAGCGTGTCCACAGGAGTGTCTAATGGAACAGCAGTGTGCAACTTCCGGTGAGACTTGGTTTTCTTAGTTTCTCTGACCTATATCAAGAAAACATTTGTGTCACTGATAGCACCTAGGTGATAAAGCCCAAATTTCGCCCCTCCCTCTCCTAACCTGGAAGCCCCATTTTCCCCTGCTGTATTTTATACTATGATTGTTTTTAAACGTCCTTTTTTAGAGGGTTTCAAGGCCGTTCACGTGACACAAAGGGTCCTCCTCCTTTTCGCCTCTTCTCCAGCCCTTGGGTTCAAAAAAATTGGGGGCCCCCGAAACAAAACAGTAGCTCTGTGGCAAAGAAAGTATATAGTGTGGGGTACAGCACCGGAGAGGAGGCGAGTATTGCAGCCAGGGCCGAATTTATTCTCTCTGCTGCCCCAAGGCCCCAAGGCCCTAAGGCCAGGTTCCTCAAGGCGCCCCCCCCATCCCCCCCTTCCAAATGGAGAATAGCAGACCTGCAGGCTGCATACAAGTGATCTCGGCAACATCGCTGAGATGACTTGTACAGAAAAAAGCGGCGACTCCCCCCCCTTTACATTTAGCTCTGCTTGCCCAAAGCCGGGCTATATGTAGAAAACTACCCGTTCGGTGCCCGGAACTGCATGTCCCGGGCATCGGGAGATAGGAATTCCACACCCCTGCTGCCCTAAGACCGGGCCTCGGTTGGCCTTGTGGCAAATCCGGCCCTTTGGTTTTAAACATCCGATATTTCTTTTAATTTGTCCAGAGTTGGCCTTTAAGTTATCTCTTCCATTTTGGGTTTTTTTTTTAATGTCCCCCCCCCCCCC
>NW_017308067.1:115746-116090 GCF_000935625.1 Nanorana parkeri
CCAAATGGAGAATAGCAGACCTGCAGGCTGCATACAAGTGATCTCGGCAACATCGCTGAGATGACTTGTACAGAAAAAAGCGGCGACTCCCCCCCCTTTACATTTAGCTCTGCTTGCCCAAAGCCGGGCTATATGTAGAAAACTACCCGTTCGGTGCCCGGAACTGCATGTCCCGGGCATCGGGAGATAGGAATTCCACACCCCTGCTGCCCTAAGACCGGGCCTCGGTTGGCCTTGTGGCAAATCCGGCCCTTTGGTTTTAAACATCCGATATTTCTTTTAATTTGTCCAGAGTTGGCCTTTAAGTTATCTCTTCCATTTTGGGTTTTTTTTTTAATGTCCCC
>NW_017308067.1:116182-117750 GCF_000935625.1 Nanorana parkeri
CCCCCCCCAGTGTACACCTAAGGTTTGCCATCATGGTGTCTTTCGACGGATGTGGCAGAGCGCTCACGACCGACATACTCTATCTTGTCCAATGCTCCCCCAAATAGGTAAGAAAAGAGACCCTTCATTTGTTTCAGCCGCACCCCAGGACTAGCAAATGGGACTTCTCCGCGGTGCCCCTTGTAAATATTTCTCTCCATATTTTTCTTATATATCTTAAAAAGAAAAAAAAGAAAACTACCTATGAATGTATAATAGCAGAAGGGAGTCCTCTCTCTGCACTACTTAGAGTCTAAAAACTGCCATGCAACCTGCCGCGTCTCCCATGCCCGAGGCGGCTGTAGAGGGCGAGCTGACGGACATGAAGTGGTCAATAATGAGGAAGTGCAGGAAACGCCCCCCACCCCCTCCCCAGAACGACCAATCCGCTGTCACCTGTATTCTGTTCACGATTGGTGCACCATTTCTGCCTTTGGACTTAACACTTCTTCTAAATCGCTCAGTAGGTGACGATTCAATGTGCCACAGATTGCGGGAAGATCACACAGCGGTCAGGTGCTGAACTCCCACTTACAGGACACGAAAGGGAATTGATCATCCATTTTGAACTTCCTCCTGAGGTCTGGCAGTGCTGTATAAATGGAGCGTTGGGATAAAATGAGGTATTCGGTGCCTTCAGAGTCCCTAATGTGGAGAACATGCGGAGCTGCCTCATGTTACATGGTTGATATTCTAGGTCTCAAAGTGTATGTCTGGGCGAAATAAAAAAAATCACATACTCCTCTATGCACTACTTGCACGTTTCTCCGTTTGGTCTTCTAGAAATGCTGCAACTACAGAAAGTACTACGAATGAGCAAAAGTCACGGCCGTACACGCATGTTTTATCTCTACTGGTGTTGCTGCATACTCATTTCTTGTGTATGAAACGCGTCAGTGTAGGAGTCCTGACCAGTGGGAGCATTGAAGCAAGAGTGGGCATGCAGTGGTTTATTGAAACTAAAGGAAAAAAATGTGTGCCTTGGACTTTTGTTTGTTCGTGGTTGCAGGAAGGAGGTGGTTCCCACATTGACCCTGGCACCCATGGCTGGTGCATGGAAGTCACCTCAAGTGGTGAGCCACCACCCATGACTGGTGGATGGAAGTCACCTCAAGTGGTGAGCCATCACCCATGGCTGATGCATGGAAGTCACCTCAAGTGGTGAGCCATCACCCATGGCTGGTGGATGGAAGTCACCTCAAGTGGTGAGCCACCGCCCATGGCTGGTGCATGGAAGTCACCTCAAGTAATGATCCACCACCCATGGCTGGTGGATGGAAGTCACCTCAAGTGGTGAGCCACCACCCATGGCTGGTGCATGGAAGTCACCTCCAGTAATGATCCACCACCCATGGCTGGTGTATGAAAGTCACCTCAAGTGGTGAGCCACCACCCATGGCTGGTGCATGGAGGTCACCTCAAGTGGTGAGCTACCACCCATGGCTGGTGGATGGAAGTCACCTCAAGTGGTGAGCCATCACCCATGGCTGGTGCATGGAAGTCACCTCAAGTGGTGAGCCCCCCCCCAC
>NW_017308067.1:117760-126431 GCF_000935625.1 Nanorana parkeri
TGCTGGGACGCTACCTCAAGTGCTGACCCCCCACCCATGGCTGGTGGATGGAAGTCACCTCAAGTGGTGAGCCACCACCCATGGCTGGTGGGTGGAAGTCACCTCAAGTGGTGAGCCACCTCCTACAGCTTGGAACAGTACAGGAAAGGATCTGCCAGTGAGATTCGAACTTGTTGATGTAAGCTGTCAAGGCAGCCCTCGTATCCAAAGCAGTATTGATATCCCTGCTTGTTCTCACCTGCTGGGCAACAGATCACCTTCTTGTCTCCTCATGTACATAAGGGGGAAGAGTTCTGTAATCCAGGGCAGGAGAACCCAGGCAGGGCTGATTACATTGCTTGGGATTTCAGCGCAGCAGAGGCAGCGTTGACGGCTTACTACAAAAAATTAGGAGCTCACTAGAGTTCAGTACTATTCCAAGCTACACCACTTGATGTGTTTTCAGTGCATCCACCTCATCCCTGTGACCTCGAACCCACAAAAGCCCAGGCTTGCTGATTGGCTGACCAACGCTTGCATTTCTGCGCTTGCAGCATTACTAAAGAAGACCATACATACACTTCAACCTGCCTATAGACAATCTGACCAATGATGGCCACCATGAGGGTTGATTGTACATCTGTGTGATGTGTGCGTGGACCAGTTCCTCGACCAGGCTGGATGTTCAAGTATTGTTCTCCTAAAGACTAGGCAGGGGGGTGTGACCACGGATAATACAAGTTTATGTGTTTCTGTACCAGAGATTGCTCCACAGTCATATCTTCTGACCACTCGTGTCCTCATGGGTGGCCCTCCTCCGCTATGGAGAAGATCTTCTGTACGAATAGTCTTCTATACAAAATATATCACTAACCGCGCAGAAAAGATTGCTCAAAAAACATTCAATAATGCCAAATATTATTAAAAACAGATTTTGTAGGTGCCCAATGTCCACAATTGTAAAAAGAGAAAACGGACGAGGAATTCCATCTCTATGGTATCGAAAATTGGCCTTTGATTGTCTCTGGGAAGCCATTTTTATTGAGCCCAATGGTTTCTTACCTCGATCTCTGTCCTTCCTGTAGTTACGTCTCTGCCCCTGTCCCCCGTTTGTCTTTATTTCTACCCCAAAAAATTAAAAATAACCATCCAACCCATCAGTTTCCACCAGTTCCAGGTTCTGAATTCTCAGATTCTCCATTTATACAGCTCGCCATCAGCTCGAGTCATCCCACCTGGATGACTGAAGCCAGGAGCTAAAAAGAAAACCATTTTATTCACATTATTATTATTATTAATAACAATCATTTTTATATATTTTTTTAATTGTTTTCCAGTTTGATATTTTTTTAATGTAATTGTAGCCTGTTTTTTTGTTGTGTCGCGAAGCCATGCGGCATGGGGGTGGCCAAACTCCGGCCCTCCAGCTGCGGTGGAAGGGCCGCACGGTCCCGAAACGTTGCTTAGGAGATGTGTATCATCACAGTCCATAAACACTATTGACTTTACTACTTTTTGGAGTGCGAGTGACTACTTCCATTCATCCAGCTGCGGTCTAACTACAGATCCCACGAGGCTTTGCAAGATTCTCTCAGCCACAGCCACGGAGAGAGACGCCTCATGGGATTTGTAGTTTCACCACAGCTGGGGGGCCGGAGTTTGGCTACCCCTGCCATACGGTCTGCAGATGTTCTGCTAACACACACACACGCACCTCTAATCGATATTTGATTGAATCTCTTGTGTTCTGGAACAAGGAAATCTCAACGCTAAATGTAACGACCGGTCTGTTTACAGTCCATCACTGTCCGTGCCTGGGCCTCCCAGCCACAGGGTGGCGACGTTCAGCACTGCACTAAACCCCCCCATTTCCTCTTTTTACCCTTAAATATGTCTGTAACGGGGGAACAGTCTGCGTCTCGGCCGGCGTTCCTCATGAAATCGATGATTTTTGGTTTGCTCAGAATGTTTGTATGTTAGATTGTGTAATATGATCATACCGCGGCGAGGGGGTTGGGGGGAGGGGGGAAATCCTCTCGCCGGGGCTGTTTTGCACATCTGTTTTGTACTAGATTTGATCATTTTTGTATCTCTTGTGTTGCCAAATTGATTAGTGGTTGCGGCCCGAACACTGGGGGGCGGACGCGTCTTCACGTGATTCGACGTCGCAGCCGATCGGGCCCCCTCCTGTTTTGTGTGTGTCGCGGTCGCTGGTGATCCCAGCAGCCGTTTTCGGATCTCTGCTTGTTTTGCACGCCTGTTCAGTTTTAATTATTTTTACTGTAATTGTTCTTTAAAAAAAGAAAAGGGAATTGACTCTCTGTCCATATGTGTGTTTCCTGTATTGATAGACTATCAGAGGCAGACTGAGCCTGATTACCAATAAGGTGGCACTTTAGAATGCCTACACTGTCTCTCTGTACTGCCCGGAAACGACCTGAGCTTGTTCCCTCGGGGGCGGGAACCTCGGCCCCTTGCCAGGCCATGCCGTGTACAGCGAAGCATGCTCTAGTGAGATCATCTCAGAATGGAGGCAGCGGTTCAGTCTTCAGTCGTGTGTAAATATGTCACGCTGCCTCACCGCCAAATCAGTGTGAGATCTCCTGATGATGACAACCAATAAAAAAAAAAACAATGGTGAATCCTTCCTTGTGTGTCTCTCTTTGTTCAGCTATTCGGATCTCGCTCTGCTTAAAGGCCGGCTCCACTTTTCACGCCATTCTTTCTCCCCACTGCCACTGTAAAAGAAAAAGAAAATCCCATGATACCGTATTTTGCGCTCCATAAGGCGCACCGCACCATAGGACGCAGGGAGGGTAGGGGGTTCTGTGTAGTTCCTGACAGCTGAGACAGGGGGCGCTGTGATTACACAGAACAGACGAAAAACCGACGTTCTTCGTCTATGGTGAGCTCCTATGCCGCGGTCACGGGTCCCCCAGAGGAGCGGGGGGACACCTAAAACCATGGCGGGGGGGCCCGGACGTGATCGCCGCCGCCGCTGCTCGATTTGATACAAGTGATCTGATTAGATCACTTGTATTAAACGTGCGGCGGCTCCACGCTGTACATTTAGCTCCGCTTGTCCGGAGCAGGGCTAAATGTACAAAAAAAACTACTCGCCCGGCGCCCCGAAACGGCATGTCCCGGGCGTCGGGCGATAGCGACTCGCTCCATAAGACGCACAGACATTTTTGCCCGCCTTTTGGGGGGGAAAAAAGTGCGTCTTATGGAGCGGAAAAAATACGGTAACTTTTTTTTTTTCTGGCAGCGCCTCTGAAAACTCGGGTCCGTCTCCTTCCTAGGTGGTGTTGGTAGATGGTCCTTACTTGTCCTCCTTGTTCTTGGAGAAAGACTCACAGGAGAAGGCCGAGGAGGGCCAAGGGGGATTGAAACGAGCCTCCCATGAAATGCGGTGGCCCATCAAATTCCATTTTGGGTCCGTTTTTTTAGCTGCCATTCCCTACCTGTGTTTGCTTGACCAGGGCAGGGGCAGCCGTATGGGAAAAATAAAGTTTATTAAAAATACTTTAAAAATTGAATAGTTTGAGTAATTGAAAATAGAAATATGTTCTTGTGAATAGAGGAAGGGGGATGTTTAGAGGAAGGGCGTGAATAGAGGAAGGGGGATGTTTGCTCATGTTCCATACAAACTATGATTCAGTGGGCCTCTGCCCTGTATAACCCAAACTCCTCAGAGTCTTTCTTCATGACAGAATGACATAAAAGCGGATAGTTGAGGGAGATAGAGGTGAAGGAGGAAGGGAAAGAGGGGGTAGAGGAGGAGAACAAGGTGAAGACGGAAGGTGAGGAGCAGTGACAGGAGGAGGTAGAGAAGGGGAAGGAGGGGGAAATGAGGTTGCATTAGCAAGGCTTGCCACCTATTCTGACTCCGATTGTTGTGATAGCGATGTATCCCTTGCTGAGACCTCTATGCCTGGCCTGTATAAGCAGATTCAATCACTGAGGACAATCCTTATCAGATAGCTGAACTCACCAAATACCGTTTTCATCCACAAGGGTTGCTTTATTCTGAACATCAGGTTACAGCAGATGTAAGGACACAACAGATGAATGAGTAGTGGTATTTATGCGGTCACAAGATGATAACGTCGTAGCGTACTATGTGGAATACATGTTTCCCTTTTACATGTGGCCTGTTAGCTGTGGCCATGACACAGGAAGTACTGACCAACAAGAAGGGTGAGGCATTACACACAGGAAATGTGTCATAGATCAGGGAAGGGAACATAAAAAAACAGGTGCATTACCACGAAGGGTCACTAGATGGCAGCATGATAACTAAATACAAAAATATCCATAGGCAAACTGATCTAAGGGAACAACTATATAAATTCTTAACTATATAAAACTTTTATGCCCCATTGGGGAGGCACACCACCTATACTTCCCTCTTATAGGCTTGCCTGTCTTTTTTTTTTGGAGGACGGTCCTGATTTAGCAAACGGGGGCACCCTAAGGCCATAGGATTCTACACCTAATATTTGTTGCTTGCCCCTCCCCCTTGGTCGTAGAATTTCCCTCCTTTACTGCTGCTTGCCCTTCCTCCTGCATTGTGGAAAGACGGGGCAGCTTACGGCCATAGGTCTCCCCCTGCAGCTAGACCTGCCCGTGCCATTGACTGTATTGGAATGCATTTCTACTTCAAGATGAAGCCTACAAAAATGGCCCAAAGTTTTTTTTTTTTCTGTGATGGGATCTCTGGCTCCTGTGGGCAGCTGTATAACCCAAAGGTTTCGGATTCCCTGTGTCCAGCAATTGATGAGTAAAATAAATTTGGGCTGATATTGGGTTTTAAAGGCAACCCGTTGGACAGAAATTAGGAGCAGCCATTTCTGAGCTGTTTGACATTGGAAGGTTCTTATCCTTATACTTCCAACCTTCTATCATTTACAGATTAGATCTTATATACTTTTAATTAGGGATGCACCGATATATCGGCCCGCCGAAACATATCGGCCGAAAATGGCACTTTTGGCTAAATGCTGAAAGTGCCATTTTCCTGCCGATCCATCGGCGCATCCGTGATTTATTTCCTCCCCGCTGGGCGCTGCTCTGTGTCCCAGCGGTGGAGGTAAGAAAGTGTGACAGCCGGCGGAGCGCTGCGGGAAGAGAGCGCTATGAGCGGCCGGTGTCTCTCCTCTCACACCGCTCAGCCTCCTATCACAGTCTGGCAGAACGGTGTGTGGGCGGAGACAGCACGCGCTGTCACAGGAGGCTGAGCTCTCCTCCCCGCACCGCTCGCTTAGCCTCCTGTGACCGTGTCAGAGAGGAGAGCGGTACAAGCAGTCATGTGATCTGTGATTGATTGCTGAGTGTAGATAATTGAGGATAGTGTATGGTGACTATATCCTCAATTATGAATGGGAAGTGATCTACATCCCCTCCTACATCACTTCCTGTTCATTCATGATTGTGGTTATAGTAAACATACTTTGTCCTCATGTTATGAATGTTCAGGAACACTCAGTATAGAGGATTCCTGTTCATTGATAACGGGGGCTGTGTGTCTCTGAGGGCTCTGTGTGTCTCTGAGGGCTCTGTGTGTCTCTGAGGGACTCTGTGTGTCTCTGAGGGCTCTGTGTGTCTCTGAGGGATCTGTGTGTCTCTGAGGGATCTGTGTGTCTCTGAGGGCTCTGTGTGTCTCTGAGGGCTCTGTGTGTCTCTGAGGGCTCTGTGTGTCTCTGACGACTCTATCTGTGTGTGTCTGAGGGCTCTGTGTCTCTGAGGGCTCTGTGCGTCTCTGAGGGCTCTGTGCGTCTCTGAGGGCTCTGTGCGTCTCTGAGGGCTCTGTGCGTCTCTGAGGGCTCTGTGTGTGTCTCTCGGAGACACACAGCCTCTGTTATCAATGATCAGGAATCCTCTATACTGAGTGTTCCTGAACATTCATAACATGAGGACAGAGTATGTTTACTATAACCACAATCATGAATGAACAGGAAGTGATGTAGGAGGGGATGTAGATCACTTCCCATTCATTCATAATTGAGGATATAGTCACCATACACTATCCTCAATTATCTACACTCAGCAATCAATCACAGATCACATGACTGCTTGTACCGCTCTCCTCTCTGACACGGTCACAGGAGGCTGAGCGAGCGGTGCGGGGAGGAGAGCTCAGCCTCCTGTGACAGCGCGGGCTGTCTCCGCCCACACACCGTTCTGCCAGACTGTGATAGGAGGCTGAGCGGTGTGAGAGGAGAGACACCGGCCGCTCATAGCGCTCTCTTCCCGCAGCGCTCCGCCGGCTCTCACACTTTCTTACCTCCCCGCTGGGACACAGAGCAGCGCCCAGCGGGGAGGAAATAAATCACGGATGCGCCGATGTATCGGCAGGAAAATGGCACTTTCAGCATTTAGCCAAAAGTGCCATTTTCGGCCGATATGTTTCGGCGGGCCGATATATCGGTGCATCCCTAATTAAAAGTATATAAGATCTAATCTGTAAATGATAGAAAATGATAGAAGGTTGGAAGTATAAGGATAAGAACCTTCCAATGTCAAACAGCTCAGAAATGGCTGCTCCTAATTTCTGTCCAACGGGTTGCCTTTAAAACCCAATATCAGCCCAAATTTATTTTACTCATCAATTGCTGGACACAGGGAATCTGAAACCTTTGGGTTATACGGCTGCCCACAGGAGCCAGAGATCCCTGTGACTAAAACGCTTACAAGCAAGTATATCCCTGCACTGCTAGGTGGGTGCCGAGGATGTACCACTGGCTGAAGTTGGCCCAGTATGCACGGTGATCAAAAAATAAAGCTGTTGCTGAAAATAAAAAAAAGGTACCTCAGCCACATCTTCTGGAATGCACAGGTGTTGTCACCGTGCCTCATAGCTGCCTCCTGGGATAGCTGCGGGTGCTCAAAATCTGCAATGGGCTGGAGGTGCATTATCGGGATTTTGAGCACCCCCCATAGGGAGTGGGGAGGTACGGCGCCATCACCAACACCTCCCAGTGTTGGTGTTGGCGCCGGGCCAAGTATTTTTGGGTTTTGTTTTTTTTAGAAACAGATTTGTATCTATCATCCTTAGAGGGACACAGCTCTGAAGAGTTCTGAGACGTAGGGTTATGCTGCTGCCTTCAGGAGAGCTGGACACTAGGCAAAAAAAAGAATTAAAAGCCTGCCACTTTAAGGACATAACACCTCACACCGGGCAGTTTGGCTTAGTGTCCTCAGGAGAATGGATGTCTCCTCTTACAGGTTTCTTTTCCCCAGTGGCGTCACAAGGGGGTTGAGGCCCACACCGGGGCCACACCATTGCAGAGGTGTTCACCCCCTCTAAATTAAAGTCGGGAACTCTATCATGGACCTGAGAGCCCGACAGTGTCAGGAGAGAGGAGGGGACCCGGCGGCATACCTCATCCCACCGGGTGAACCTCCCCTCCTCTCTCTGACGGCATCCATCACCAAGATGGCCGCCGTCAGGCATCAATCAGATGGCCAGGCATGCGCGATGACGACACGGCGGGGTGTCACCCGGCCTCGGGACGACCCCTGATTATTTTAGTTTATTTTGTTTTCCGCGTTGAAGATTCTACTGCAAAGAGCCGCTAGTTGATTCATGCCGAAATATTATTAAATCCTGGAAGAGTGTCTCTAGCTAGCCGACAAAACTGAGAGATTCAGGCCGGGTAAGTTAAATCCTGGAAGTCCCTCCAGGTTGTCATGGAGAAAAACTGTTATTGTTTATTTCCCTCCTTTGTCGCCATGGATACCGATGACGCCGTATTCACTCGGGAAGGAGCGGCAGCACTCGTGAAAGTTGCACGGCGACCAGACATTGGGTGACAATTATCTAGGTATACGGGGCGTGCACTCTGTCCACCATCCCTGGATCTGGAGGACTACCAAATATTCACTGGAGATAAACCAATCACTAGGTTTACTTTATATACATGTAACTAAGGAAAGGCCAACCAATTTTGGGTTACGGTGCACCTGGGGGTGAGAGTGCATGCTCACCAAGGACATAAAACTGAATGGGCACAAGAGCCATCCAATGTTTCTGACAGGAAACAGGAAGTGATCTTTTCTTTAACCACTTGCTGACCGCGGTGTTACACCCCCTTCCTGTCCCGGCCATTTTTCAGTGTTCAGCGCTGAGGTACTTTGACTGACATTTATTCCGTCATGCGACGCTGTACTGAAATGATTTTTATACCATTTTTTGGGGGGGCAGATAGAGCTTTCTTTTGGTGGCATTTAATCACCACTGGGGGCAGTGGCGTAACAATCACCATAGCGACCCAGGCGGCCGCTATGGGGCCCGGGGCACAGTGGGTCCCGGCCAGATGCCGTGTGGGCCGCCTGGGTCGCTATGGGATTCTCTGCTGGTGGCTTTCACTGGTGGCTGAAGACAAACACACCTCTGTTTAGATCACTGACAGTAATCTGTGCAGCAGCGCGTTCCTCTCCACAGAGTCAATGAGAGGCGGCAGTGGAGGAGTAGGCAGGGCCCGTGGTTGGCAGCAGGGGAGGAGGCGGGGTGCGGTGACAAAGAAGGAGGCGGGCCCGCTGGAGAAGGAGGCGGGCCCCATCAGCGAGCGTGGAGGCGGACAGGTAAGGAGTGCGACCAGCCCACCTGAGGGTGACCCTGCAGAGCCCACCATAGAGTGTCTATAGTGGGCTCTGCAGGGTCACCCTCAGGTGGACTGTGTGGGATCTA
>NW_017308067.1:126531-127530 GCF_000935625.1 Nanorana parkeri
ATATATATATTCTTTATTAAAATAAAGATGACAGATTGGTGATATCATTAGATGGTACAAAACCTCCCTGGATCACGTATAGATACATACTGTGTATATAACAATAAATTATTAACATTTATCTCCTTAAATATCTCTTTTATATAATTGCATCAATAAATTCATCCATAATGTTGAGTAGATCTATAATGTGTCCAGTTTTCGACATGTTTCGCTCAAGGCTTCATCCCTGTGATTTCTAGTTACGCCCCTGACAGGTGGTTTTATTTTTTCACTATATAACGATAAAAGTACAGAAAAAAAAATATTTTCCTTTTATTATGTTAGGAAAAATGTATTATTACCCAATTTTTGGTAAAATATAAAAGATGGGGTCACGTCGGGTAAATAGACCTCAAACATGTCAAGCTTTAAAATTGCGCGCACCCGCGAAATTGCAGAAAAAAAAAACTATCATAGCCAAAATTGACCATAGGCGACGCTTTAAAAGCTTTTACTGCTCATCTGTTTAGTGTCATCAGTGATTGATGGCCCTACAATTATTGCTCTCACTGCGACGTTCGCGGCGATATGTAACAAGTGCGGCGTGATTGGAGCAATCGTCGTTTTTGCGTGTAGGCGTGTAGTAAACATCACTTCCTGCATTCAGAGACCGGGGAGGAGAGCGGAGGGAGATCGTGTCCTGATCTCCCTCCATTCTCCGTGCACATCCAGAAGACTCCCGTCTGGCCGTTTTTCAACCAACGTTCGGCGGACGGGAGGTGGCTAAACAATTCTAATTTCCTCTGTTTGTAGAAGAACAATTGTTCATTATTACTATAAAATCTTTTCTGAAAGCTTTTCTCACTCAGCCTTGCAGTGGGAATATTTATCTGCAGATAACTGACCTCTGACCTCTGGGGACTGGCAGATGTGCCATTCGAGACACCCGGGGGAAGGTTGGATTTAATTTTTTTTATACCTAAATATAACCTGTTTTTTTTTTATTTCTGGCCATCT
>NW_017308067.1:128125-128879 GCF_000935625.1 Nanorana parkeri
TATATTCTTTATTAAAATAAAGATGACAGATTGGTGATATCATTAGATGGTACAAAACCTCCCTGGATCACGTATAGATACATACTGTGTATATAACAATAAATTATTAACATTTATCTCCTTAAATATCTCTTTTATATAATTGCATCAATAAATTCATCCATAATGTTGAGTAGATCTATAATGTGTCCAGTTTTCGACATGTTTCGCTCAAGGCTTCATCCCTGTGATTTCTAGTTACGCCCCTGACAGGTGGTTTTATTTTTTCACTATATAACGATAAAAGTACAGAAAAAAAAATATTTTCCTTTTATTATGTTAGGAAAAATGTATTATTACCCAATTTTTGGTAAAATATAAAAGATGGGGTCACGTCGGGTAAATAGACCTCAAACATGTCAAGCTTTAAAATTGCGCGCACCCGCGAAATTGCAGAAAAAAAAAACTATCATAGCCAAAATTGACCATAGGCGACGCTTTAAAAGCTTTTACTGCTCATCTGTTTAGTGTCATCAGTGATTGATGGCCCTACAATTATTGCTCTCACTGCGACGTTCGCGGCGATATGTAACAAGTGCGGCGTGATTGGAGCAATCGTCGTTTTTGCGTGTAGGCGTGTAGTAAACATCACTTCCTGCATTCAGAGACCGGGGAGGAGAGCGGAGGGAGATCGTGTCCTGATCTCCCTCCATTCTCCGTGCATGGACCCACACTGCCGGTCCCGGATCAGACGCCCGGGATTGTCGGAACGCCG
>NW_017308067.1:129003-129223 GCF_000935625.1 Nanorana parkeri
TCGTGTGCGGACACGAAGGACGTCTAAAGACGCCCCCCCCGCATCCAGAAGACTCCCGTCTGGCCGTTTTTCAACCAACGTTCGGCGGACGGGAGGTGGCTAAACAATTCTAATTTCCTCTGTTTGTAGAAAAACAATTGGTCATTATTACTATAAAATCTTTTCTGAAAGCTTTTCTCACTCAGCCTTGCAGTGGGCATATTTATCTGCAGATATTTAA
>NW_017308067.1:129337-129544 GCF_000935625.1 Nanorana parkeri
TGGCCATCTGCTGTCCTCTGGTACCCGAGCTCCTCCCCGAGGTGGTTTCATTACTCATCTGTATTTATCCAGAAAACACATTTATTAACGGATGGCTATAAATAGAAATGTTGGCTCATTAACTCTTGTTTGTGCATTTTCTTTTATACTGAGAATTTTAGCAATAGTCATAAAAGCACGAAGATAAAAAACCCCTTTATATGGTGA
>NW_017308067.1:130058-135730 GCF_000935625.1 Nanorana parkeri
CTCCAATATAGGTAGACACGAGACCTCCAATATAGGTAGACACGAGACCTCCAATATAGGTAGACACGAGACCTCCAATATAGGTAGACACGAGACCTCCAATATAGGTAGACACGAGACCTCCAATATAGGTAGACACGATCTCCAATATAGGTAGACACGAGACCTCCAATATAGGTAGACACGAGACCTCAAATATAGGTAGACACGAGATCTCCAATATAGGTAGACACGAGATCTCCAAAATAGGTAGACACGAGACCTCCAATATAGGTAGACACGAGACCTCCAATATAGGTAGACACGAGACCTCCAATATAGGTAGACACAAGATCTCCAATATAGGTAGACACGAGACCTCCAATATAGGTAGCCTTCCAACCAAGATCTCCACAAAGTCTGGCTGGGGTGCAAGGGCAGCGTTGTCTAACCACCCAAGCCAGATCTTCCTATATTTAGAGCCACCTCTCTGGGTTTTGGTTAGACTTTCCAGGTGCAGGATAGAGTTCAGGTTATCTCTCCAGAGACGTGCGGTGGGAGGTTGAGGTGATAGCCAATGTTGTGCTATAGCGTTCCTGGCCAGGTTCTAGTTATTGTCAGCTCTATGTGAGGGACATCAAAGAGAATGTTCTATGATATTAACTAAAATCGATAGAGCAAGCCATGGTCTCCACTTCCTGTCACCTAAGCTGATATGTCAGCTGATGGCTTTCTTGGCTATACTCTGGGATTTGCTGGACTGAACCATTATCTGGTGTCTTCTATCTCTTCCTGTGAGATCATCCTTTTAAGAAATAAAGAAAGATTTGGCTTTAATTCGATGTAAAACAATGACCTCCATTTACCTCCTCTACCTGGAGGTTTTACTAACCCATCACAGCATCACTGTGATCACTGACCATTAGGCACAGAAGGGGGTGGAGGGTTTCTGCGAAACATTATTAAAGCATTTGTGTAATTAAAAAAAAAAGGTGTACTTATCCTTTTTGCCCCCCTCCCAAGACTGAAGTGATCCCATCCTCCGCAGATCTGTACTTGCCAAGATCCGACGGGCACAGTTTCCCTCTTGTGTACATCAGTTGCCGCAATGCTCCCTCTGCTGGCCACACCGGCACATTACAGCCCCATAGACCTCTATCGGGCCTGAAAAGGAAGACTTGCAGCGTGGGATGACAACAAATAGCAGACCAGCGGCCCCTGGATTAGTGTGGGATCATTAAGGTCACGGGAGGGGGGGGGGCAAAAATATGAAGTGTACTTTGCCTAAAAGTACATTTATTCTTTCATTTTTACATTTGTTCCATTAGGGTGACAATATAGTATTTCCTGTAAGCTTATCTACATACATATTATTATTAAGTCAGGTTAGGACTAGGGATGCACCGATACTGATACTAGAATTGGTATCAGTGCCGATGGCGAGTACTTGGGTGGGTACTCGTACACGCCCAAATGTTCCGATGCCTAGCCCGATACCCGAGCTTCCGGTATCGGAAGCCAGGCCAGCTCCATGCTCCCTCCTCACTTGGGAGGAGGGAACATGGAGGCGGCTTCCCAGCCAATCAGGAAGCCACGGGCTGTGTACAGGGCCGGATTTACTCTCTCTGCTGCCCCACGGCCAGTTTCCTCAATGCACCCCACTATCCAGCCCTGGAGAATGGCCGACCTGCAGGCTGCATACAAGTGAACTCGGCAACAACACCAAGATCACTTGTACAAAACAAGCGGCGGCTTCCCCGCTGTACAATTATCTCAGCTTGCCCAAAGTCGGGATAAATGTAGAAAACAACTACCCGCCCGGCACCCGGAACAGCATGTCCCGAGCATCGGGAGATAGGAATTCCACACCCCTGCTGCCCCTCCACTCCCTGCTGCCGCAAGGCTGGGCCTTGGTTGGCCTTGCGGGAAATCCGGCCCTGGCCGTGTAATGACGCAGCGCCCAGCTTTCTGATTCGCCGTGAAGCCGGCTTCCTGCTCCCAATCAGGAAGCTGGCTCCATGATCCATGCTTTCTCGTCATCTAGTGGCGAGAAGCATGAGGACGGCTTCCCTGCTAATCGGGAAGCCGAGTGGCGAGTCTTTACACGCTGCCTGGCTTCCTTAATGGGCCTTCTAGTATCTGTATTCAATATCGGCGAGTACCCAAAAAAAAATATTGGTGCTTGATACCAAAAAGACGATATCAGTGCATCCCTAGTTAGGACCACAACACAGGTTAAGTCAATTCTGTATAAAAGTGATAATACAGTCTGCAGGGACCAAAGAACTCTGCCCCTGTCCCCCTTGGAGCGTTGAGGGTTTAACCAATCTCAAACATTGGAGTGGCAGTGGACGGTGTTCAGACATCTCTTCACCACAATCCTTGAAATCTATAAAGAGCAGGGTATGGTTAAAATCCCGACCCCTTGTTAAGGAGATGTCCCTTCACTTGCTATCTAGAGACACAACAGACGAGAGATGTTCTCTCCAAGGTGAAGGGAATCTTCTCTTAGTTGCCACCAGATATAGTGTCCCCATTGGAAGTATTTCCCCCTCTATTTCTCCTCTATGCCTGACCCAGAGACAACTCAAACATTTTAGATTTTCTCTCACTTTTCAGTCTCCGGACAAACAGAGGGGGTGAGTCTTCCCAGCTGGGACACGTCATCGGGGGAACCCTTCTCTAGTCTATCTAAAATTTTCAGAAGCTACCCTTCGGTACACTTTGATCCTCCAGCTCCCATTATATAGAAAACTGGAATGTCACTTTTGAATGAATTGACTCTTTTACATTTCTCTCCCCCCGTCAAGCTTTGAACTTTAATATTCTCCAGTAAAGTCTTTTGAATCCATGTTGAATTTCCTTGGTCTTCACGCCATAGACAATTGGGTTGATTATCGGCAGGAGAAGATAACTCAGAATCTCTGTAAGTGTCTTCAGATACAGCGGAGGCTCTGAATAATAGAGGAAGAGAAAGAGTGGGAAGCTTGAAGAGACCTAAAACAAGGAGAGCACGGTGGCGTGGGAGCTGCAGGTACTGAGCGACTTCCACCGAGCTTGTGAGGACTGAAGCCTGTGAATGACGTTCAGAATGTTGACGTAGGAGAAAATGACCAGCATGTTGTCCCCTCCGGGGAAGAGGAAAATAAGGACGATCATGTATATAACTGAGGAGGTCAGGCCTCCACACCAAAGCTTTATAATTTCAATGTATTCGCAGTATGAGTGTGAAATGACATTCACCTTGCTATAGGTCATGTGGGCCGCCATTGCTGGAATGGGAATCAGCAGAAGGGTAGACCGTGAGATGATGAACAAGACAGATTTCACCATAAAAGAGCTGCTCATTATTACGCAGTGACGGAGAGGGTGACATATGGCCACGTACCTATCGAAGGACATTAGGGCAAAGAGTGAAGACTGGGTCCCGAGCATGGCATACAGGACATACATCTGGACCAGGCACAATGAGTTGCTGATGGTGTTGGAGCTAAACCACAAAACTGCCAGAGATTTGGGAATGACGGAGGAGCACAAGCTGAGGTCTATGAGTGCCAGGAAACATATGAAGACATGCATGGGTTCATGCAGCTTTCTGTCCATCTTCACGATGGTAATTATGGAGCAGTTGGCTACTATTGCCATCAGATACATCACCAGGAACACCAAAGCAGCCAACGTCTGGTGGCCATTGATCCATGAGAGACCAATGAGAACAAACTCAGGAGGGATTGGGCCACACACATCCGATGAGTTCATCTTCACATCTGAAAGGTAAAACATGAAAATTCGGTGTTTAGTCTTTCGCCACTGGCTTTAAAAAAAAAAGAGGTCAAGCATTTTCTTAGCCGTGTTTGATGCGTGAAGTTTATTTTTCCGTTTGAAAATACACTATATGGCCAAATCTTGTGGACACCTGGCCATAACACTTACCTATAGGGCCCAAATGATATGGCCATCATACCTACCAAATGGGCAAAATGATGTGGACACCTGGCCATCACACCTATCTACTGTATATTAACACCTAGCTATCTCCCTCACCCTACTACTGTATATGGCAAAAAGTACAGGAAGATACCTCCTAATGATGGAGTTCAGTTGTTTTCAGTGAAGGACACTATTAATACTCCATAATACAAAGACAATGTAGAAAATTGGGCTCTTTCAACCTTGTGGTAACAGTTTGGTGAAGACCCTTTTCTCTTCCACCATGACTGTGCCCAGGTCCATAAAGACATGGTTTAACCATTTTCGTGTGGAGGAACTTGAGCGTCCTGCTCAGACCCACAACCCCAACCCTACTGAACACTACTGATGAGTGAATCTGCCCAGGTTTGATTTTCCAAAGGTTCAGTGAATCTTTCTGACTCAGACTTGAGACAAATCCCAATTAAGTCTTTGGTGGGAAACCTTGGTGTTCTGGTCATAGCGGGTAATAGGCAAACTACTGTGAAAAAAAAATAAGGCATGGAAACTGGGCACTGTCATGGGTAAATTTTGCATTTACCAATGCAAAAAATAAATAAATGCTCTACAGTGGGGGTTGGCTCTTTTTATGTGGCTTCAAGGACAACAATAAAAATACACAAATCCTGATAAATAACACGCTTGGGGGATGCCTTGAAGCTGTACGAGATGTTATGGAACTGTACAATTTTCACGGACAGCCTCAACTGCTGTATGTTAGTTTGGCTTACACTAAGCAAGACAAGCAAGACATTTAATAAGAGAGAATAGGCAGAGACAAAACACACAAGCTGGAATTGTACTACAAGAATTACGAGACTGCAGATCATAGAGCAGGATACAATTGGCCAGCAGCAAGACACTTTTAATCATAGATAGTAGGCCTAACTGGTGCATGCCTAACTTTTATCTATCTCTGGGGATGGGGGGGAACAGTGAGTGTGGGTGATACAATATGAGGTGGATTGGAAGCATGCTGTTCTTACAAAGGAAAGGAAAAAAGAAAGCAGTTCTACCTAAAATAAAGGCCCAACTCACCCTAAAATAAAAACCAGTATGTCTCCAAAATAAATACTCCAATTGTAAGTCAGGTCTTCTCCACCCATACGAGTGGAGACAGCTCCATAAAGACATGGTGTGATGAGTTTGGTGTGGAGGAACCCGAGTATCCTGCTTAGAGCTCTGACCTCAACCCTACTGAATACCTTTGGGATGAACTAGATGAGAAGATCTGGATCACAATCGGCATCCCAATATCAGTACCTCACAACTGGGCACAAGTTCCCACCGACACCCTCCACAATCTTGAGGAAAGCCTTCCCGGAAGAGTGGGTGCTTTTAACTATAAAGTGGGGACGGTTACATATTAATGGCCATGGTTTTGGAATTGGATGTCCTACAAGCTCATACAGGCGTGATGATTAGGTGCCTACAAACATTTGACGACACAGGATAACAGGATAAATCTGATATTTAGAGTACAGATTTTCAGAAAATGGAGATAAGGGAAAATACCATTTTAAAACTGAAACGAAACCGAAATAAAAAAATTGTCAGGCTGAAACTGAAAACAATATAGAAAATGTTTTTTTTATTTTAATTTTTTCAAATGTTTTAAATATTTTATTTTTATTTATTTTTTAATAAACTTTTACATTTCTTTATATTTATTTTTATTCATTTTTTATTAAATATTTTAATTTTTTACTTTACTTTTAGGGGCT
>NW_017308067.1:137677-138883 GCF_000935625.1 Nanorana parkeri
CAGTCTTTTTTTTTTTTTTGAATTCTTTATTTTTGAGCAAACATTTTACAGTAAACATATAACACATATACATTTGATGAATGATATCGTACAGGTACAAACGTAGGAAGCATGTCTATTTCTCCTAGCCCTAGTCGCTTAATTAGTCAAGGATCAAGCGGGAGCAGCTTAATATCATATGCAGTGTCCGGGCGTTTGGGGTAATTGCAATGCATATCAGGCATGTCTTAGTGTGTAATAGGCAATAATTTTGATAGGCGATAGTGTGTGAACCAAGGGGTCCACCTGTTTGCTTCCGGGGATTGAGGGGAGGGGAGGACATCAGACAACAGCAGGACAGAGGAGGGAAGAAGGGGGAGGTTTATAGACGAGAGGAAGGGAGGGCAGTACCAGCACGCTAGTGTGTAAGAGAAGGTATAGGTCCAGTCTTTTTTTCTGTATCCCCTGTTATCAACAACATAACATGAGGAAAGAGTATTCTTACTATAACCACAATCATGAATGAACAGGAAGTGATGTATGTCACTTCCCATTCATTCACAATTGAGGATATAGTAACCATACTCTGTCCTCAATTATGTACAAACACTCAGCGACCACTGATACATGACTGCTTGTACCCGCTCTCCTCTCTGACACGCTGTCACAGGAGGCTGAGTGAGCGGTGTAGGGAGGAGAGCTCAGCCTCCTGTGACAGCGCTGTCTCCGCCCACACACCACTCTGCCAGACTCTGATAGGAGGCTGAGCGGTGTGGGAGGAGACGCCGGCCACTCACGTCGCTCTCCTCCCGCAGTGCCCGGCCGGCTATCACACTTTCTCTCCTCCCCGCTGGGACACAGAGCAGCACCCAGTATGCCAAAAGTGCCATTTTCGGCCGATATGTTTCGGCGGCCGATATATCGGTGCATCCCTAATATATATATCATGTTTTTTTTATGGATACATTAATTACACAATAAAGCGGATATGCTAAGTTATTAAGGGACCACATCCCGCACATTAGACTATAAAATATATATTTTTTTAATGTTATTATTTTTAATAAAAATTATTTTAAAAAATAAAATTATATTTATAAATTTTTTGTCTGTGAAGGTTCTCATTCATCCAGGTCACATGGTATATCTGTAAAAAATAAGTCAAGGCAACTGGACTTGCTGTATTTTTCTGGAAGACGTTTCACTGGCCATCCGACCAGCTTTCTC
>NW_017308067.1:139977-141040 GCF_000935625.1 Nanorana parkeri
TGTCTGTGAAGGTTCTCATTCATCCAGGTCACATGGTATATCTGTAAAAAATAAGTCAAGGCAACTGGACTTGCTGTATTTTTCTGGAAGACGTTTCACTGGCCATCCGACCAGCTTTCTCAATTCAGAATGACTTGTACAAAAAAATGATCAGGGAATAAATATGGTGAATGTTCCTCCAATCCACATAATCTGTTAGTCACCACTCAGGCCAATTGTCAGCAGCATGAACTCTGTGACTTCTAACGGGGCAAAATACTGAGCCAGAGTCCTCGCCCCTTTGGTTGGAAATACACCACATACAGAACTCTCAGGATTTCACAACCAAAATCAAGAGCCTAATATTGGGCACAGAAGAAACAATGGCATCCTATGATGTCTCATCTCTCTTCACCTGCATGCCCACCGCAGAGGCAATTGGAACAGTGAGAAAACGGTTGCTACTAGACAACACCCGAGGCAGCAGAACAGAACTTAACCCAGATCCCGTGTGTGCCTTATTGGATCTTTGCCTGAGTACCACCTATTTCAAGCACAAGGACAAGTTCTACAGGCAGAAACATGGCTGTGCCATGGGATCGCCAGTTTCACCTATTGTGGCGAACCTGTACATGGAGGAAGTAGAAAGCGAGGCCCTGACCACTTTCAAGGGAATGACACCCAGTCATTGGTTCAGATATGTGGATGACACTTGGGTTAAGAGTTAGAGGCTTTCACTGACCATACCAACTCAGTGGATCAGAACATCAAGTTTACGCGGGAAAATATGCAAAACAACAAACTGGCTTTTTTGGATTGTTTAGTAACAGTAGAAGAGGGAAGGAGGCTGGAAATGGAGGTCTACCCAAAAACCAACACACACGGACCAGTACCTGCTATTTGACTCCCACCACCCTCTAGACCAGGCCTTCTTAAACTTTCTCCACTCATGACCCCTTTTTGGCTGAAGACATTTTTACGTGACCCCAGCCTCAGACGTTGTCTCTCCCTTATTTCCCCCAGTGTTGGTCGGTGTTTCCCCCCTCCCCTAGCGTCTGTCAGTGGCTCTCTCCTCTTCCCCCCC
>NW_017308067.1:141061-147774 GCF_000935625.1 Nanorana parkeri
CCTCCTTACCTTTACCTCCAGCAGCTGTGCTCCTCTTCTGCTGGGTTAAAGAAAGCTCCGTCAATGGGGGGGAAAAAACCATGTGCTCAGGAAGATACCAAGTGCACAGGGGGGGGCCCGTGACCTTAACAACTACACTACACATTAAACGAAAATAAAAAAATCTTGCTGGGATTCATATCGCGACCCCCCTGTTCACTTGCGGGACCCCATATGGCAGGGGTGCCCATTAGGTAGATGGTGATCTAGCAGTAGCTCTCAAAGCTGATGCTGGTAGATCAGGAAGGGGGGAATGGCGGTCCCTTTATTCCATGTTGGTATATTTATCTCGCTGTGCACACATGATTACCTATTAGCCTGAGACTGCTGAGCCCAGCTCCCTGACACCTTTCTGGTGGATTCTGGGGGTTGTAGTGCTATGTATTACATCAAAGAATATTTGTTTACACAGCCAGTTGCACTGCACTGTTTGCAAAATAACGCAAAGGGGAGCCAGGAGAGAGAGTGGGGAGAGACAGCCAGGAGAGAGAGCAAGGAGAGACAGCCAGGGCAGAGTGCAAGGAGAGAGAGCGTGTAAAGACAGCCAGGTGAGAGAGGAGAGAGAGAGCCAGGAGAGAAAGATCGAGGGAGGGTTTTTTTTCGTTGGTAGATCTCATGTAGCTCGTCATTTGAAAAGTAGATCTTATCACAAAAAATTGTGGCACCACTGCCGTATGGGGTCACGATCCACACTTTAAGAAGCACTGCTCTAGACCAAAAACTGGGAGTCATCAGGACTCCACAGCACCGGGCAGAGAAAATTCCCACCAGAACAGAGGCCAAGACGAAGGAATTCAAACACCTCAGGGGGGGGGGGGCTTTTGTCAAAACAGAAAAAAGGAGAAGAAAGAATGCCAAGAATGCCAAGAGTACCAGTGAGAGTGAAAAGCATGACAAACAGAAGAATTTGGTCTAGGCTATATCTCAAACCTTGTCTCAAAGTATCACACTAACCGTCCCCTCCGCTCTTCACTGACCTTCTGCTTTCCAGCTCCCTCGTCAACTCCTCCTATGCTCACCTCCAGGACTTCCCTACAGCCTCTACCATCCTATGGAACTCTCTACCCCAACCTGTCAGTCTATCTCCCACTCTGACTGCCTTTAGGCGATCCTTTAAGACTCATCTCTTCCAGGAAGCCGATCCCACCTCAACCTAACCACTAAACTATCACGTTCTCAAACAATTCATCCCCACACAGCTCCCTCCTCATGTACCACTGGCCCCTCCCTTTTAGAGTGTAAGCCCTCATGGGCAGGGCCCTCCTTACCATCTTGTCTTGAATTGTATTGTAATTGTAATGTCTTCCTTATATTTAGGGCTGTGAAAATGAAAGATTAATGTCTCGATTAATCGTTAAACTTTTTGATTGATTAAAATTATGTTGATCGCTAATGAAAACACCCACCTCTCCGCCTGCTTCCGGGAGTCCGTCACCGACATCGACGTCACCGGACTCCTCCCCAAGTGGCTCCGTCGGTTAACGAATGGAAGGGGGAGGAGTCAGGTGGCGTCGATGTCCGTGACGTCACCGGACTCCTCCCCCCTTTGTTAGCTGACGGAGCCACTTGGGCCGGTGAGTTTGCCCAAGAAACTTTCTGCACGAGCGCCAGCCAAGTCATTGGCCTATACACATACAGCACAGCGATGACGTAATACAATGAACTAGGATCACACTAATCCAGCACGTGGTTATTCTGAGTTGCCCCACTCAAGCGGCGGCCATATTGAGTGGGGCACGTGAGATTAGTGTGATCCTAGTTCATTTTATTACGTCATTGCTGTGCTGTATGTATATAGGCCAATGTAGTTGGATCTGTATGTGCGTTATAATTAATCAAAATTAATTGATAAAAAAAAAATTCGATTAATCGAACACGAAAATTCTAATCATTACCAGCCCTACTTATATTGTAAAGCGCTGCGCAAACTGTTGGCGCGATATGAATCCTGTATAATAATATAATAATAATCCCTTATGTAGCCGGGGTGTCTGAGAAACTCAGAATGGTTTTTCAAAAACATCACATCCCTTGTCTGCATTGAAGCCAGCAAT
Source organism: Nanorana parkeri (assembly GCF_000935625.1). Classification (NCBI taxonomy): domain Eukaryota; kingdom Metazoa; phylum Chordata; class Amphibia; order Anura; family Dicroglossidae; genus Nanorana; species Nanorana parkeri. Next base: position 143,155 of record NW_017308067.1, read on the forward strand.
ACACTAAGGCAACAATGGGTTCACCCAAAAGACCCAACGCCAAAACACAAGATGAACAACATTGTGTACGCAGTCCGATGCAGCGAGGAGCGCTCAGAATTGTATGTCGGTGAAACAAAACAGCAGCTACACCAGCGTATGGCACAGCATAGAAGAGCCAAACCCTCTGGTCAGGATTCAGCAGCGTACCTACATCTAAAGGAAAAAGGTCACTGCTCTGAAGACAGTCAAGTACGCATCCCTGACAGGGAGGAGGACTGGTTCAAAAGAGGTGTGAAAGAGGCCATTTATGTAAAAATGGAGAAGCCGAGCTTGAGTAGAGGTGGGGGGGAGGGGGGTGAGACATCTATTGTCTGCCACATACAATGCTGTTTTAACACTTCTCTCTGGGCAGGTTATTAACACCTCCTAGATTCCAATTATGCAAATGCAATCCACCCCTGGTTGTGACTAACTGATTATGTAGATTGGAGCGACATTCACCATATTTATTCCCACTCTACCCAAAACTAAAAACAAAAATTTCCTTTGCATATACTTACTTTTAAATTTCATAAAAATTAGCAAATTTTAGGTTCTGCTCTGTAATTTTTTTTAAATATTCCGCTTTATATTTTTGTAAATTAATTTGAACGTTTAAAAGTAAGATTGGCCTTATCATTTACCAACACATTGACCTCAAACCGGTGAAAAGATTCACTCACCTATTTATACAACATTTGTGGTTGGTTTCCAACAACCGAAGTCCCTTCGCACTGCTCTGAACCATCTCCATCCGCCTCTATTTATGGACGGGCGGCTGTCGGTCTCAATCCTGGGGTGGGGTGAGAGGTGATTATTATAAACTTATTTAAAAATATTTTTTACGCTTTCCTAATTGGAAGGAAATAATGGAATATTGATCTGGGAATACACAAATTATTCCCTCCGGGGATTGACAGACTTCAGCCAAAGCAAAGGTGCCGCAATGGAGACGCTTAGAACAAATGTTCGCTCTGACCGGCGTCAACATGGGTGGCTAATTTGGTGTCTCCTCGTGACTGAGCTGCCCTCTCGGGTGCACTACGAAAAGCCTAATTGTGCTTGTTAGGGAGCAAGATATAAATCCAAACTTTGCAGTTGAAATATTATCTTATTTTGGTGTGGTGAAAATTTACAATGCAGAGAACACCCAATCACGTACAAAGAAAAAACAAACAAAAACAAAACAGTATATTTGCTTTGACATGATTGGATAATGGAAGTCTGCAGAGCTTCACCTCATTCACCAAAGTAAGGGGAAATTCCCTTGCAAGGTGAACAGCCTTATTGCCCTCAGTCCGGGGGCGTAACTAGAAATCACAGGGCCCCATAGCAAAATTTTGTATGGGGCCCCGTGATTTCTAGTTATACCCTTTGCAGAGCCCACTCGAGAGCCCACCTGAGGGTGAACTTGCAGACCCCACCATAGACTCTCTATGGTGGGCTCTGCAGGGTCACCCTCAGGTGGGCTGGTCGCACTCCTTACCTGTCCGCCTCCTCTTTCTCCAAGGTCGCTGATGGGCCCCACCTCCTTCTCCGTCGACTGGCCCGCCTCCTTCTCCGTCACCTGGCCCCGCCTACTCCCCTGCTGCTGACCACCGGCCCCGCCTCCTCCTCCACCGCCGCTGCAGACTCTCATTGACTCTGTGGAGAGGAACGCGCTGCTGCACAGATTACTATCAGTGATCTGAACAGCGGCATGTTCGTCTTCAGAGCCGCCAGTGAAAGCCGCCAGCAGAGGATCCCATAGCGACCCAGGCGGCCCGCACGGCATCTGGCCGGGCCCCACTGTGCCCCGGGCCACATAGCGGCCGCCTGGGTCGCTATGGTGATTGTTACGTCACTGCCTCAGTCAATCAACCCCAATGAGTGTAATCTTCGGCACTCACTATACCTATTCTTAGGAGAGAGCGGACACCGGGTATCTGAGCCCTCGCTGCGCACACAGAGTCCACACCCTTCCTCTGCCTCTTCACCGTCCCGGCACATAATAAAGAAAACCCATCCGGGTCCGATTACACCAATCTTATTCTTCTCAGAATCCAACACGTTCTTTATTTGCCAGCAAAGGGGCATTACACACTTGATACAATATAACAAATTCTTTCCTTCTTGTAGAGGAATCTCCCAGCATGACTTCTCCATCTAGCACTCTCCTCCATAGGCGGGGCATCCTTTCTCCATGTGCTGCCACAGCTACTGTTGTTTTCTGTTATTTCTGTGTATTCCTTGCATGTTATTATGGTATATTCCGGACATCTAGTGGTAGATTGGCGCTACTACAACTTGGTATCTTCCACTGTTCTCCCCTCCTGTTTAGTGTCACTTGGTATAGTCCTAGATAGACCCTCCCTGCTTCCTCCATGTTTCCCCAAATTTGTATTGCTAGACCTCATAACAGGCACTTGGCTTGGAAGGTATATCGTCTTTTTACACATCATGTGACCAGAGAACGTCCAATGTATGTATACTTACCTTTCCAAGTAGTCTTCAAGCTGGTCATGTGACTGGCAGATTTCTCCTCTTCGCTGGATCTTCTCCCAGTGCTGGGGGGTTGTCAGTGATGCAAAGAGCTTCATTAATACACTGTGAGTGCAGTGCTCGATGGTGACCTCAGCTGACAGGTCCATGATGCTCTGCACTTACATTATGTCCTCAGTCTTCTGAACTGAGTGACTCTGGACAATGTTCAATCCAGAAGACTGAGGGCATCCTGCGGGGGAGAAGAGGTACTGCAGGTTACAGCGCGGGGGAGGAGCTGAGTATTACCATCAGAGCTGCTTTATATCATAAATGTTTCCTGGAGAAGATTTAAAATATCTCAGAACTTTATCTTCATCTCTGTTTCTTATCAAACTATTAGCTTCCATTCTAATGCAGAACATTGTACTGGACCAACGTGCTAACAAGTTCCAAACAGTAGTATTGATAGTCCAGAACCATAGAACCCTTGTTCAGAGAACCCTTATTCATAGAACCCTTTTCATAGAACCTTCATCCATAGAACCCTTGTTCATAGAACCCTCATCCATAGAACCTTCATTCATAGAACCTTCATTCATAGAACCTTCATTCATAGAACCCTCATCCATAGAACCCTCATCCATAGGACCCTCGTTCATAGAATCCTCATCCATAGAACCCTCATCCATAGAACCCTCGTTCATAAAACTCTCATCCATAGAACCCTCATCCATAGAACCTTCATTCATAGAACCCTTGTTCATAAAACTCTCATCCATAGAACCCTTGTTCATAGAACTCTCCTCCATAGAACCTTCCTTCATAGAACCCTCCTTCATAGAACCCTCCTTCATAGAACCCTCATCCATAGAATCCTTGTTCATAGAACCTTGCTTCATGAAACCCTCCTTCATAGAACCCTCCTTCATAGAACTCTCATCCATAGAACCCTCGTTCATAGAACCGTCATTAATAGAATCTTCATTCATAGAACCCTTGTTCATAGAACTCTCCTCCATAGAACCTTCCTTCATAGAACCCTCCTTCATAGAACCCTCCTTCATAGAACCCTCCTTCATAGAACCCTCATCCATAGAATCCTTGTTCTTGGAACCTTCCTTCATGAAACCCTCCTTCATAGAACCCTCCTTCATAGATCCCTCATCCATAGAACCCTCGTTCATAGAACCCTCATTAATAGAATCCTCATTTATAGAACCTTCCTTCATAGAACCCTCATCCATAGAACCCTTGTTCATAGAACCCTCATTAATGGAACCTTCCTTCACAGAACCTTCCTTCATAGAACCCTCCTTTATGGAATCCTCCTTCATAGAACCTTCCTTCATAGAACCCTCCTTCATAGAACCTTCCTTCATACAACTTTCCTTCATAGAACTCTCCTTCTTCCTGTGGACTCTTCGTTATCTTTATTAGTCCGTTCTCTTCACCATCGAATGCAGTCTGAAAGCTTCTCTGTTACACAATATAATTGTTTCCGGTATAATTGTGTTTTTAGAAGAAATGATCAGTAATAGGGAACGGAATGAAGTGACGGCTGGATGTCAGTGTTTCCTGGAACCTCCGCAGCTCGTTATCCGTGCGTCATCCTTCCTCCTCCGGCACGTCTGCCCCTAATCAGCCCAGATGGAAGTTTCATCCAGAGATAGCGGAGGAGCCGGGCGAGGAGCAGAGACCCACCATGAGTGAGTGATACACTATACCCATCACAGCCCCTTCCCCACACCCTGCATATCTATCTATCTATCTATCTATCTCTCATATATCTATCTATCTATCTCTCATATATCTATCTATCTATCTCTCATATATCTATCTATCTATCTATCTATCTATCTATCTATCTATCTATCTATCTATCTCTCATCTATCTATCTATCTATCTATCTATCTATTTCTCATATATCTATCTATCTATCTATCTATCTATCTATCTATCTATCTCTCATCTATCTATCTATCTATCTATCTATCTATCTATCTATCTCTCATATATCTATCTATCTATCTCTCATATATCTATCTATCTATCTATCTATCTATCTATCTATCTATCTATCTATCTATCTCTCATATATCTATCTATCTATCTCTCATATATCTATCTATCTATCT
>NW_017308067.1:148096-158376 GCF_000935625.1 Nanorana parkeri
CTCTCTATCATCTCTCTCTCTATCATCTCTCTATCATCTCTCTCTCTCTCTCTCTCTCTCTCTCTCTCTTTCATATCTCTCTCTCTCTCTCTCTCTCACATCAATTCATCTATCTATCTATCTATCTATCTATCTATCTATCTATCTCTTTGACTTATTAATTGATCGATCAATCCCTCTCTCATCCCTCTCTCTCTCATCTATCTATCTATCTATCTATCTATCTATCTATCTATCTATCTATCTCTCTGTCTCTATCTATTTGTCATCAATTGATCTCTATCTATCTATCTATCTATCTATCTATCTATCTATCTATCTATCTATCTACCTACCTATCGATCATTCTATCTATGTATCTTTTAGATTGTAAGCCCTCAGGGGCGGGGCCCTCCTTACCATCTTGTCTTGGATTGTATTGTGATTGTGATTGTAATGTCTTCCTTATATTGTAAAGCGCTGCGCAAACTGTTGGCGCTATATAAATCCTGTGTAATAATAATAATAATGATGTATCTGCATATGTAGAACAATGGACTGTGATGAGGAGATAATTCATCTTCCATGATATGTGTGGTCGGATGTCTTGACCTGAGATGTATCTACACTCACACGTCCTCTCCGGGGGAGACATCCGCCCAGTGCCGGGTGTAGTTGGGATTATCCGGATGCCGGGTGTCGGGATTAGTGTTTCACTTTTGGCTCATTATATTTATTCTAATTACAATGTTCTCTGTGACACAACACTGGAGCTGTAACCGGCAATGGACAGGAAGTGCCGGCGGAGATTTCTCTGAGAAGAATCGTGAGCTCTGAATGTCGCTTTGAGACGGGTTTTTAGTATTTTATTTCTTTAATGTGATTAGGACTAGAAATGTTCATAGATATTATCAGTCCCCTGAAGATGGAATAGAAATATTTGGTGTATTTGTTTAGCCAGCAGATGGCGCTCTCTCTGCACATTTTCTTCTGTCTTGACTCCTGTTGTTTAAAGACCTCAATAGCTCAAGCTGAGATGTACAAACACGAGCTAAAGTGTTACTAAACCCTTAATGACAAAATGCAACCAGTGTGTAGCAGCGAACCTCACATATTTCTATCACGTTGTTCTGTTTGTCTTTTTAGCTGAATCTTCCAGCAGAACTATTTCCATTGTATTTGTACCTATATTTTCTATACAGTATTGATATAGCGGTCACAGTTTGCACAGTGATTTTCAATATGGAGGGAGGCAGTTACTTTGACCCTCCCTCCTCATTGGCCTACCTCTACACAGGCTCCTCCCCCTTCAGTCTATCACGAATGCTGCTGCTAGACTCATTCACCTAACCAACCGCTCAGTGTCTGCAACCCCCCTCTGCCAATCCCTGCACTGGCTTCCATCCCCCGCCCTCCTCTGCCAATCCCTGCACTGGCTTCCATCCCCCGCCCCCTCTGCCGATACCTGCACTGGCTTCCATCCTCCACTCTATAGAGGGATCATAACCTCCTTCCTCCTGCTGGGGACCCCTCTAGTGATAATAAAGATCTATATAGAGGAATCAGGACCTCCTTCCTCCTGCTGGATGTCATTACCGGAGGCAGCGCTGCCTGGGGGAGGAAACTGGCAAGCAATTAGTAGGGATACAATTTGATTAATACTGTAATTGTATTTATTATCTCCCTGAGACAAAAGTAGTAAATGTGAAGAGACGAGGACATTTGTATCCTCCCTGCTGCACTGGGGAGACTATGGACAGGATTTTATTTGGTCCTTCAACCCCAACTACTCCAAATGAAAGTGTTTCTACAGGCAAAGCTTCTTTTTTTTTAGTTTTGGATAGAGTAAGGAGGGAATAGATCCCATTTCAGGAATTTATGTCATTGAGAGTGCCGGACCAATGAATCTTTTATTATCGATGTGAGTTCATTATAAGATAACATAAAACAACCAACGCGTTTCAGAGGTTCAAAGATCTCCCCCTTCTTCAGGGCTACAAGACAAATACAAAAATATAAATTTCTATATTAATCAATTCACATCAAAATTCTCAAAAAAAAAAGGAACACAACTAAATAATGGTAATCCCAAATACTTATCTCTCGTCTTGAATATTGCAACTCCCTCCTCATTGGCCGACCTCTACGCAGGCTCCTCCCCCTTCGGTCTGTCATGAATATAATACCCCAAAGGATAAAATTCAAAATATTGCCAACCACTTACAAAGCCATCCACAACTCCGCCCCCGGCTATATCTCAAACCTCATCCCAAAGTATCACCCTATGACCTCCTGCTTTCCAGCTCCTTCATCAACTCCTCCCATGCTCACCTCCGGGACTTCTCTAGAGTCTCTCCCATTCTCTGGAACTGTTTACCCCAACCTGTCCGTCTATCTCCCACCTTGACTGCCTTTAGGCGTTCCCTTAAGACTAATCTCTTCAGGGAAGCCTATCCCACCTCAACCTGACCGCTCAACCATCACTTTCTCAGACAATTCATCCCCACACAGCTCCCTCCTCATGTATCACTGGCCCCTCCCTTTTAGACTGTAAGCCCTCAGGGGCAGGGCCCTCCTTACCATCTTGTCTTGGATTGTATTGTGATTGTAATGTCTTCCTTATATTGTAAAGCGCTGCGCAAACTGTTGGCACTATATGAATCCTGTATAATAATAATAACTTATACAAAACTGTTCTATTATGTCTGATTGTATTCATAAAATAGAGACCCGTGGGAGCAGATCTCATTCAAAATGGACAAGTTGGCTTTGAAGTTTAAATGCGTCAAAAAGGTTCTAACAATAAAATTAAATGCAATGGGAGCAGGTAAAAATAAATGGGGAAATAAAGACAAATTAATATTAAATTTCATTATAGATCCGATGGAACATAATTAGCAAGAGAGCGAAACTAAAACACATTCAAATCTAACTTGTAAAATAAGAATTTGAGCTATTAAATGATGAAATAATGAATGATAATATGATTAATAATTCAATAATCTGCCATATTTCATTAATGCTACTACTACAACAACTACTACTAATAATAATAATTAATAATAGTAATAATAGTTATATTTTTGTTTTATTATTATTTATTTATGTCATTATTATTCATTATTTAATATTATAATATTTCATATTTTTACGAAAGAATCCATCATGGATTCTATAGGCCCTTATTTTATGAATATTATCAGCATACTATAAGGTGCATATTTAGAAAATGTTCGCAGAGCCGTTCATTGTGCGAACATCTGACTTTTCTGGAAAAAAAATAAATCAAGGCAACTGGAGTTGCTGTATATTTTCTTGAAGACATTTTGCTGGTTTTCTGACCAGCTTTCTCACTTCAGAATTGAGAAAGCTGGTCGCGTGACCTGCAAAACCCCTTCAACAAAAATACAGCGAGTCCAGTTGCCTTGGCTCATTGTTTAGAGATCTACCCTGACCTGGATGAATGAGAACTTTCACAGACATCTGCAACGCATTATGGCCACTACATGGGGCTGACGAGCACAGGAAATTCCTATGCTCGTTGGTTCCCTCTAGTGGCCATAATGAGGTACAAATGTAAAAGTCAGATGGTCGCAGAGTGAACGGCTCTGAGAAAACGTTTTGTAAATACACTCCTAGGAGTATTTCGGATTGCCGTGGATTTAGTTGTATTTATATTGTAGAAATATATTGTAAATTGATTATTAGAGGAATTTATATTGTTACAGCCATTTGTATATCTGCCCTGAAGAGGGGAAGCTTTTTAACACCCTGATACACATTGGCTGCAGTGGCGTAACAATCACCATAGCGACCCAGGCAGCCGCTATGGGGCCCTGGGGCACAGGGGGGCCCGGCCAGGACATCCCCCTGATGCCGTGCGTGCCACCTGGGTTGCTATGACATCTCAGGCTGCTGGCTGTCACTGGCGGCTGTGAGTAGAAACACGCCGAGTCGGTCACAACCAGCAGCTTCGGAGGAGGTTGCTGGGCCCGTCGTCGGCAGTGATGGAGGAGGCGGGGCCCAGCGATCAAGGAAGCGGGTGTTAGCAGTGGCGGAGGTGGGCCCGCCGATCGAGGAGGTGGAGCCCAGTGATGGAGGAGGCGGGGCCCGCAAGCGATTGTGGAGGAGAAGGAGGCGGACAAAGGATTGGGCAGACCGGTAAGAGGGCGTGACCGCCCACCTAGATAGTCTATGGTGGGCTCTGCAGGGTCACCCTCAGGTGGGTGGTTTGGGTTATCAGGTGGACTTATCTAGAAATCACAGGGCCCCATACAAGATTTTGCTATGGGGCCCTGTGATTTCTAGTTACGCCCCTGATTGGCTGTTATATTTTTTACTTGCTATGAGCTATGAGCCGAGCGGCACTTGGCTTGGCTATTCTGCTCGGTACCTAAGTGGTACCGAGCAGAATAGAAAATCAGTGAAAAAAGTAGAAGAAAAGTAGAAAAAAAATATATTTTAAAATGTAAATAAATGATACTTTTAAAAAAATAAATAAAGATTTCTTTAAAAAAAATAAAAAAATATATAAAAAAAAACCCAGTGACAGCTAGCTCCGCCCAACTGTTTCCTATTGAACGGGACCTGCTAGAGTCTTCTAGCAGGTCCCGGCCAATGAATAACAGCTGGGCGCAGCCGGCCGTGACGTCACGGCTGGCTCCGCCCGGTTGTCATTGTTTAATGACAGTTTAGCGCCCCCTGGTAACCTGGGGACGCTGATCTGTCATTGCAACTGGGCAGAGCCAGCCGGGAGTCGCAAGGTTTTCGGCCGGCCTGTTCAGCCTGCTTCGGTTGTCACTTCGGCTCAGTCGGGCTGAAGTTTATGCCTTCGGCTCGGCTAGACCACTCGGCCAGCTTCACGAGCTGTACGGGCTATAGTGAATAGCGCGTACAGCAGCCCTTCGGTTCTACTGAACCAAAGGGCTCAGGCGGCCGAAGCTAGCTGAAGGATCCGCCGGAGCTCCGGCGGATCCTTCGGCTAGCTTTGCGAATAACCCTCTTAGTTCCCGTGTCTCCGAGACAGGAAGTGGAAGGAAATCTTCCCACCTGGAGAGCAAAATATACCTGATGAGGTTCTAATTATTACTTATTATATTGGTCTCTGCCAACAGTGCAGCTCCGGTGATCCGGGGAACCTTCCCTCCATCTTTCAGACTCTCCACTCACACTGAATTGAAATTTCTACAATCACGTACAGTAAATATTAATTGAGCGCACTTTTCCATCCTCTCACTTTCCTCCATCTTTACTATGGTGCCCATTCTTACTTGACTAGCCTATTCTTCAGAATGCCTCTATGTTCTCAGTTCCTCTCGGCACCTTAATCTCAGCACTCAGATATGTATTAGGTTTTCTGCCATCCCCCATCGCGGTGGCCTTGGGCACACAATGCTGACATTTGGGCTGGCCTTCAAATCCCTAAATCCAAATGGCAACCATTTGTGTCAAGGTCATGGGGTAGGGTGTCCGAGGGAAAAACTGTCTAACCGTGGTTCCCCGTGACTGGAGGTGCCTTCACTTATCTCAGAGACATGTGACCCTATCCCGGACAAACATGGCCCCCTATCTCTTCTGTTCCCTATTAGACTGTAAGCTGTGATGATAAGAAAATCTCATACCTCCTTTTCCCTATTAGATGTAATGATCAGGACTCTCATACCTATGGTCCATATTAGCCTGTAGGTTGTATTGATCAAGACCCTCGTACCTCCTGTTCAGTATTAAGCTGTAAGCTGTGATGAGCAGGACCCTCATACCCCCTGTTCCCTATTAGATGTAATGATCAGGACCCTCATACCCCCCGTTCCCTATTAGATGTAATGATCAGGACCCTCATACCTCCTGTTCCCTATTAGATGTGAGCTGTAATGATCTGGACTCTCATACCTATGGTCCATATTAGCCTGTAAGTTGTATTGATCAGGACCCTCATACCTCTTGTTCCCTATTAGATATAATCTGTAATGATTAGGACCCTCATACCTCCTGTTCTCTATTAGACTGTAAGCTGTGATGATCAGGACCCTCATACCTCTTGTTCCCTATTAGATGAAATCTGTAATGATCAGGACCCTCATACCTCTTGTTCCCTATTAGACTGTAATCAGTAATGATCAGGACCCTCATACCTCCTGTTCCCTATTAGCCTGTAAGCTGTAATGATCAGGACCCTCATACCTCTTGTTCCCTATTAGACTGTAATCTGTAATAATCAGGACCCTCATACCTCCTGTTCCCTATTAGCCTGTAAGCTGTAATGATCAGGACCCTCATACCTCCTGTTCCCTATTAGACTGTAAGCTGGAATGATCAGGACCCTCATACCTCCTGTTCCCTATTAGACTCTAAGCTGGAATGATCAGGACCCTCATACCTCCTGCTCCCTATTAGAAGAAATCTGTAATGATCAGAACCCTCATACCTCTTGTTCCCTATTAGACTGTAATCTGTAATGATCAGGACCCTCATACCTCCTGTTCCCTATTAGCCTGTAAGCTGGAATGATCAGGACCCTCATACCTCCTGTTCCCTATTAGACTCTAAGCTGGAATGATCAGGACCCTCATACCTCCTGCTCCCTATTAGAAGAAATCTGTAATGATCAGAACCCTCATACCTCTTGTTCCCTATTAGACTGTAAGCTGGAATGAGCAGAACCCTCATACGGTATATTCTGTATGGCTAACAATGTATGTTTTATGTATCGGATCTTCTAGATGAGCAGTACAGAATATGATTGGGCTATGTAAAGATGATGATGATAATAAAATGTTCTACTTTTTCCCTATTATAGGTGGAGCGCTGTTGGCGTACGATACAAGTTCCGGCACCAACTTCACAAGTAACTCCTCCCAAGGCTTCAGCTTCATCTGTTTCCCTGAAGTTCCCAGCTCGGACATAGCAGGCCCGCTCGTGTTCTTACTCATTGTGGCCATCGTGTCCAATGTGCTCTTGTTGCTCATCCTCTTCTTTGAGCCGAGGCTCCACCACCCGATGTATTACTTCTTGGCCATGCTGGCCATGGTGGACATCCTTCTCTGCACTGTCACAACGCCCCGAGTCCTGCTCATCCTCTGGACGGAAGATAAAACCATCACGGAAGCGGCCTGCTTTAGCCAAATGTTCTTTATCACCTTCTGGTCGGCCATGGAGTCCTCCATATTTCTAGTCATGGCTTACGATCGATATGTGGCTATCTGCAACCCTCTTCACTACCCTACCATTGTGACGAACAAACTTGTGGCCAAGGCTTGCGTGTTCACTGTTGTCAGGAATTTGGTGGTCGCCTTGCCGCCTCCTCTACTGGCGTCAGGTCTTGACTATTGCGCCAGTAGACAAATTCTTCATTGCTTCTGCGAGAACATGTCTGTGGAGAAGCTGTCTTGCAGCGACTACACCCCCAGCAGCATCTTTGGGTTGGTGTGCTTCTTGTTGTTCGGAGGAACGGACGTTTTCCTCATCGTCGTTTCCTACATCCTCATTCTCCGCACGGTGGTGATAGCTCGCTCCTTCAGCGCTGCCTGTAAAGCCTTCCGCACATGTGGCTCTCACCTTATTGTAATCTGTATATTTTACTTCACAGTGGCCTCCACGATAGTGTCCATCCGGACCATCCAGGAGCTACCCCACCCTGTTCATGTAATATTTTCTATTCTGCACCATCTTTTGCCTCCGTTGCTGAACCCAATTGTGTATGGGATGTTGACCAAGGAGATCAGACACTCTGTAGAGAGGATGATTGGGAAGATAAAGATCCATCCATGAGTTGTGTGTGACTGGAAACAGGACTCATCTTTTTTTTTTTGATCCTAAGTCAAGAATTGAAAGAAAAACCTTTTTGGACTGGAGATGTTCCAACATGAATGGAGCATGGATCAGGTTGAGTTTTATGGATGGCAGTTGAGGATTGATGGTACATTTGGAAATTCTCCCCGTTACACATAAAGATCAGAATGAGAATCAAGTGACCTTCTCAGACAGGATTGGGATTTGGTTCAGATCTCTGATGACTGAGAGTTGGATGATAAGAAGATAGTGAAAGGTGTTCTTCTCTGTAGCTGGGCGGAAATGAGTCAACCTAACCTCAATACATGGTTCTGTAGGATTTTGCAGCTGATGATCCAAGTCAAAAATTGGAAGAAAACTCTCTTTTTGGACATTGAGATGCTCCAACATGGAAGGAACACGGATCAGGTTACGTTGTATGGATGGCAGTTGAGGATTGATGGTTTATTTGGAGGTTCTCGTCTCTCAACATAAAGATCACAATGGGAATAAAGTGACCTTCTCAGACAGGATTGGGATTTGGTTCAGATATCTGACAACTGAGAGTTGAAAGATAAGAAGATTTTGAAAGCCCAGGTATGAAAATGCTGGTTCTCAGAGAGAGAGAGAGCTCCTTCAGTTCTTCTCATCTGTAGCAGGCCAAAAAGGAGTCAACATAACCTCAATACACGGTTATTAAGGGTTCTGCAGATGATGATGATGCCTGGTTGACCATTGTCCATTATTATATAGGATTTATATAGCGCCAACAGTTTGCGCAGCACTTTACAATATAAATTTGCCATGAATGGGGAGCTACTAACACTGAACCCGCCCTGTGATTGGACAGTGAAAGAAGAAGCAGCAGACTGATGAGCTCATGTATCTGCCACGCTGCTTTCTCCTATCAGCATGCTCCAACATACCTGTGAGTGGCTACTTGTGCTTCTCAACCCCCTCTCAGACATCTGTTATAAAGGAAAAGCAAAAGGCTGATACCAGGTCACATGAAGTGCTTACACTGCTTGTATTTTGTACAAATAAATGTAATAATGTGTTATTGATGACAGAGCTGCATTATTTTTTTGCCTTTTTTTTTAATCTCCTCCGGAGTTTGGCTTTAACCTAACTCTTGGCACTTAACTCCGACCTTTTGCCCTTAAATTTGGCCTAACACCAGAGCCGGATTTCATACAAGGCCACCGAGGCCCGGCCTTGGGGCAGCAGGAAGTAGAGGGGCAGCAGGGGTGTGGAATTCCTATCTCCTGACCCCCGGGACATGCAGTTTCGGGTGCCGGGCGGGTAGTTTTTTTCTACATTTAGCCCTGGGCAAGCTGAGCTAATTGTACAGCCGGGGAAGCCGCCTCTTGTTTTCTATAAGTGATCTCAGGGGTGTCCCCGAGATCACTTGTATGCAGCCTGTAGGTCTGTCCCTCCCTCCCCCCCCGCAGAGCCAACACATTGCTGTGCTAGAACTCCTGTATTGGAGGTGACATGGTCAATACAGAGAACCTGTCAGCTCCAAATGCTATCACACAGGGGCTTGTTAGCTCCTGTGTGATAGCAGTTAACTGAAGTGAAAAAAAAAACCAAACAAAAAAATAAAATAAATAAAAATTATGAAGAAAATAATCATTTAAATTAAAAAAATAAAAGAAGTGATAAAAAAATCAAAACATAATAAAATAGAACAATTATAAAAAAATTAAAGAGTAAAAGATAATAAGATAAAAAAATAAAAATTAAAACCAACCGGCCGCCCCCATCTTCTGGTTGCCATTCTCCATTAAGGGAGTTTGGGGGGGGGCGCATTGAGGAACCTGGCCTTGGGGCAGCAGTCCCTGCCTAACACATAACACTGACTCTATCCTTACTACTAACCATACATGTGGCATTCCTGTGGCTATGAGTTTTATCAATGGGCGATATTTTGCATGGGCTGTAGTGTACACACAGGCCATTCATTACACAATGAGAAATTATAATGAGAACACGAGATATATGAATCTCATGTGATCACTTTACAACAGGTTTGGTCAGTGAATGGAACGTGCTGACAAATGGCTGGCAAGGAACATGAAACCTTTGCCAATTTCATCCAGGTTCCTTGCTGAGCAACAAAGAGGGGAGACGATGAAGGTTGGAACATCACATGACCATTATTCTAAAGAAATGGCCAGCACCTGGACTTATCTATATGCTCAGTGCACAATATGATGGGGATCTTTGTTTCAAGCTTGCTGCTTGCTGAAGTAAGATTTAAAGGAGAACTATGGGGTCAGGGCTTTTCCCCATAGTTCTCCTTAGGGTAACGGGAGGACAAAAACTAGAGTCCTCCCATCACCCTAGGCTCAGTATACCGTGAGCTGTAGCTCCCTATATACTGAGACGCTGCAGCTGAAGCGGATCCCGACAATTGTGCCGGGATCCGCCCAGCTGCGTGACTGACAGCTGGCTCTGCCTATCTAGAGGCAGAGCCAGCTGTACCCGCCCCTCCCCCGTCCCTTCCGCCACTCAGCGCCGGAGGATCCGAG
>NW_017308067.1:158726-206455 GCF_000935625.1 Nanorana parkeri
CCCCCCCCCCCCCCCCCCCCCCCCATAATTCTCCTTTATATTACTTGATTTCCTGCAGTTTTGGGGATGATACATAATGACACCACTAGAAATATTTAATGGCTCCGGGTTGGGTGTGGGGCCTTATCTCTCAGATCCTGTGGTAGAAATCCTCCTTTTATAATGCAGTTTGTAGAGCGCCGTGCTGTCCGGTCGCCCTCGTAATTGATGAGCTTTCCACAGCTCATTCATTATTCAGATGTTTGTCTTCGGAGGAGTCATGCCAGGTGAGATCACCATGTACCGGTTCTCACCAGCCATACAGCCAATGTTATACTTTACCCCCATCGTGTCACTACGACTCCATTTAACTTATATCATTGCTACACAAACCTTGACTACTGGGGTCATCACCCCCCAATTATCCCCAATAAATACACGGACTGCTCTACATGAATTGGAAATGGCCACAGCAGCCCTTTATTAAATCAGAACTCCAGGAATTAACCAAATTAACCCTTGCAGTGGAGCTACCACCCCACTGCAAGGGTTAACTGCTCGTTTTGGTCTAGGTCAAAGAAGATATATTTATCTGATCCGCGGTCCTGCCTGGCTGTTTGACCGTTCCCGCACCGTCTTCTCCCCAGTGGTCTAAGCCTGGATGATGTCATCATGTCTAATGCAGTTCCATTCACCTGCATTAGATATGAGGACGCCTAGGAACATACCACAGCCGGAGCGGACTTAGAAAGAGATGAGCGCTGACCACAGCAGGACCAAGGATCAGGTGATTATATCTTCTGTTTTCGGGCCCCTAGGGTAGCCCCACTGCAAGGGTTGATTTGGTTAATTCCTGGAGTTCTTCTTTAAACCACAATGGAACAATTAAAAAGTTTAATAAAATACCAAAACAAAATACTCCAACCCGATAAATGATTAGACAAGGGTTGGAATCTAAGAGGAGGCCACTAGCCTAAGGGCTTGGTATGCTCCAATCCTGTCCACACCGGCTCGAGGACATCTCCAAATTGACCATTTTCTTCCTTCCCAAGGGATCGAGCCCACAGTCAACACAACCGATACCAACAGGGGAAGCACCATTCTACCAGACAGGCCGCATGTTTTGTAACCATCCCACAAGTCCACAGACCCCCAAAGACCTCCTAACCCACCAAGTTGGTGTGACAAATCTTTCCATAATCTGGCGCAGCTGATGTACAAGAAATGAGCGAGGGCGCATGGGACAACTTTCTCCTCTCGTCAATGCTTCAGGAATGATCTACCAGCAATCACCACAGTGGCTCCTTCCAACCCCTTGAGCGTCAAACTCCACTCAGGTAAGGCCTCCTTCATCTACACTCTTCTCAAACATTTTAACTACTTTGTGGGACTTCCCTCCCCCAACCAGTCATGAAGCCCGTCCATTAATTTCATTCCTCCAGGTCTCTCTTAGGTTAAGTTCACACAGGCAGCAAAGGGGCAATAAAAACAGGTGCATTAACATGCTGGCCGCTCATGACTATCTACACTTCCGGGGCCATGATGCTTCGCAGTGCACCATTTGTGGTATGGTGGAAAGGATTCCGGGGACTGTTGTCAATAAACACTTCTGATTTTCATGACACGATGTCTATGGTTTCAAGTGCTGCCAATCCATTTGTTGTCCCATCCATTTGTTCAATATATAGATGAGGATCTACACTATATTGCCAGAAGTATTGGGACGCCTTTACACGGACATGAACTCTAATGGCATCTCAGTCTTAGTCCGTAGTGTTCAGTATTGGGTTGGCTCCGCCCTTTGCCGCTATAACAGCTTCAACTCTTCTGGGAAGGCGTCCACAAGGTGTAGGAGTGTGTCTATGGGAATGTTGAACCATTTGTGAGGCCAGGTACTGATGTTGGGGGAGGGGCTCGCAGTCTCCGCTCTAATTCATCCCAAAGGTGTTCTATGGGTTTGAGGTCAGGACTCTGTGCGGCCAGTCACGTTCCTCCACCCCAAACTCCCTCGTCCATGTCTTTATGGACCTTGCTTTGTGCACTGGTGCGCAGTCATGTTGGAACAGGAAGGAGCCGTCCCCAAACTGTTGCCACAAAGTTGGGAGCATGAAATTGTCCAGAATGTCTTGGTGTGCTGATGCCTTAAGAGTTCCCTTCACTGGAACTAAGGGGCCAAGCCCAATGGAGGTCTGTAGCTATTGACTCTGCAGACAGTTGGCGACTTCTGCGCACTGTGCGCTTCAGCATGAGCTGACCCCGCTCTGTCATGTGACGTGGCCTACCACTTCCTGGCTGAGTTGCTGTTGTTCCCAGTTGCTTCCACTTTGTTATAATACCAGTAACAGGTGACCGTGGAATGTTTAGTAGCCAGGAAATGTCACGGAACACCCGAATCCGATGATTTGGAGGGGGAGGGGCCCAATACTTTTGGCAACATAGTGTATAAAGGGATCTCTGCAGCTGAGCCGATAAACCTCCGGCTCTTTATTAATTATTTTTCAAAATGCAGAGACGGAAAAATACTGCTCTTCCTTTTATCGTTCTTCACGTGAGACTTAATGAGGGAACAGATTTTAAAAAATCAATGAACCCCCCTCAGGGGACGGAATTACGGGACTAATGAGCTGGACTCAGGGAACTGGAAGGGACCTCAATTACTGGATTCTGTTTTATTTGTGGCGTTTATTGATTCCGCCAACTGCCAAATCTGCACCGGGCGATTTCCATATTTCAGGAGGTGAAAGTCACCCCACCAAATCTATCATACGCTGAACTCTACTGACTTTGCCCCCGTCAGATATTCCTCCGGTAAGTTATATACTTATAGAGAAGGAAGACTGCAGGTGGACCTGCCGTGGTAGCAGTTGGCTTCTTTCTCCATTGTCTTCACCGACCTGTCCAATTTTTGGCTCTTTCCTTCACTTTTTGCCTGCCCGTTTTCCGGGTGGGTGCGCCCAGATCAGGAGCACTTTATGGGTTGGTCCACCACATTATAGTTCCGGATCCCAGGGAATTTTGCAGAATGCAGATCATCCCCTAGTAAGCAGTGTACTCTTCAGTGACTGTACATACTACAGGGAGCTGGCGGCATACCGACTGTCACATTGCAGCTGCAGACTTGCAGCAGAGCTGTTACTTGTAGTTCTACAAGTATATACATACCTCTTACCCCTGGTTCTGCAGGCATGCAGGGCTGTACAGTTGCTTGTAGTCCTCCATGCATGTGCTCTGAACCCAGAGGTGGACTGGGCCGGGGGGCAGGGTGGCAATTGCCCCCCGGGCCTCACAGACCCGCCCGCCTGCATCCACACGCCGCACCTCCTCCCCGCCTCACGCTTGCCGCTGCCAGCCCTTATCTACACTCCACACGCCGCACCGCCCCAGTGCCCGCCCGCATCCACGATCGGCACAGCGACGCGGGGAGAAGTAAGGAGGAGCAGGCGTGAGGGGATGACAGCCGCCGACAGACAGGCCCGATCTCAGAAGCAAGTTGCTGGAAGACTGCTCAGGTAAGCCTGCACTGCCCCACATGGTGCTCTATAATGTATTGCTGGAATAGTGGGATTTGTAGTCCTCTATAGCTTGCGCTGTACTGTATATTATACCATCAGCTATAGAGGACTACAAATCCCAGTAATACATTGTACACTGTATGTATAATGTATTGCTGGGATTTGTTGTACTCCTCTATAGCTGGTGGTATTCTGCATTGCGCTGTATAACTTACTTTTGCTGGGATTTGTAGTCCTCTATAGCCGGAGCCATTTTGCATTGATTGCTGTATAATTTTACACTTTCCATTTCACTATATTGCACACCACACTTTTTTTTTTTTTATTTCCACCACTCCAAGCTCCAATCACAGTACAAACTAGTAGTCCATCACTGGAGCCATTTAAAAAAAAATATAATCAGATTAATTGAACTTAATAATCGGCTAGCTAATCGATTTTGAAAATAATCATTAGCTGCAGCTCTAGATGAATGGTCACCCTACACCAGGGATCCCCCACTAACCACCAGGGAGCCTCCACTAACCACCAGGGAGCCTCCACTGGCCACAGTGGAGCCCCCACTACCCACCTGGGAGCTACCACAGAGCCACCACTAGCCATTTTGCATTGATTGCTGTATAATTTTACACTTTCCATTTCACTATATTGCACACCACACTTTTTTTTTTTTTATTTCCACCACTCCAAGCTCCAATCACAGTACAAACTAGTAGTCCATCACTGGAGCCATTTAAAAAAAAATATAATCAGATTAATTGAACTTAATAATCGGCTAGCTAATCGATTTTGAAAATAATCATTAGCTGCAGCTCTAGATGAATGGTCACCCTACACCAGGGATCCCCCACTAACCACCAGGGAGCCTCCACTAACCACCAGGGAGCCTCCACTGGCCACCACAGAGCCCCAACTAACCACCAGGGAGCCTCCACTGGCCACCAGGGAGCTACCACAGAGCCCCCACTGATTATTAGGGAGCCTCCACTGGCCACCAGGGAGCTACCACAGAGCCCCCACTGATTATTAGGGAGCCCCCACAGATCTTGCACTGACCAGCAGAGAGCCCGCATTGGCCACCTGAGAGCCTAATTAGGGAGTCGTCTCTGCTGCACTCACACGCACCCGTGAAACTCTCTGGACCCCTGGTGAGAGCCCGCACAACACTCCTGAGACCCTGGAGACATCAGGCGACGAACCCAGAGCAACAGAGTATGTAGCTTCATATTATTCTGCATCGCTGTAATATGTGTTGCTGGGATTTGTAGTCCTCTATCGCTGATGCTGTTCTGCATTGCTGTATAATGGTATTGCTGGAAATTGTAGTTCTCTATAGCCAATGCCATTCTGCAATGCTGTATAATGTGCTGAGATTTGTAGTCCTCTATAGCTGGTGGTATTATTCTGCATTGCTGTATAATGTATTGCTGAGATTTGTAGTTCTCTAGAGCCAATGCCATTCTGCATTGCTGTATAATGTATTGCTGAGATTTGTAGTTCTCTATAGCCAATGCCATTCTGCAATGCTGTATAATGTATTGCTGAGATTTTTAGTCCTCTATAGCTGGTGGTATTATTCTACATTGCTGTATAATGTGCTGAGATTTGTAGTCCCTCTACAGCTTGGAGTTAGTGGCAGAACTACCAGGGTCGCAGCAGTCGTACACGCGCACAGCACTGGCGAGGCATCCCTCCGCTACCAGTGTGCTATAAGTTTCCTCAACCCGTACTCTACCGCGTCTCTTCCAGGTGCACATGCCATGAAGAAAGGGGGGTCAGGAAAACAGCTGAATCGGAAGACTCGGCCCCACTGGAAGTGACACAGTCGAGAAAATGTATGGGGTAGAGAAAAATTATAGAACACTGACACTGTCCGGCCCCTCCCACTAACCTCCCACAGGTCACAGCCCAGAGGCATGGACAGCCAGAGGCGGTCTACAGTGGGTGAGAGTTCCTAAGTCCCAGACATAGAGCGGAGTAAGGCCAGAACCATGTAGGGAGCCCAGTGGGTGGAGAGCACCATCCCCCAGCCAGTCGTCCCTTACATGAACTTACTAGGAGTCCTCACATCTCCCGACCATTCACACTACCTTTACATGGAGGGCAAAAGTGGCAGCCAGGGGCGGGGAGAAGGCGGAGGAAGACAGAGTGGGAGGGGGGCCAAGTTGCTGCACCATGGGCCTCTGGGTTGTACTTGCCCCCTGGGCTAAAAGTTGCCAGTCAGCCCCTGGTCTGTGGGGTAGCATTCTGCAGAGAGAAGAATGTAGCGGTTGGCCAGGACTGTTAGCCAGAGCAGACGTGTAGTGTCACAAAGGAGGTAGAGCAGGAGCTCCCGAAAGTGACGCTAACACCGCCTGCCCTGGCCAACAGCTTAGCATTCCAGAGCTCTGCCTTTCCTTCTGAAATGGGGGGTCTGAGGTTATCACACAACAGATCTGACGAAATGTTTCCAATGGACAGACCATAAATGGAGCAAATACGTCAAGTCAATTGTTAGAGTTTATATAGCCTTCTATAGTTCTCGATATCATGAGGCCATGAATAAACTGTAACATCTGGGGGTCTCTGACATTCCTGCCTTTATGCTGAATGAGAACCCCAGAGTGCGGTCATCTCAAGACCCGAGGCCCATCTGCTCTACAACATACATTGAGTGTGACTCAAACTCTTCTAGCGCCCATCACCTTTTGTGATGTGACTACTATGCATTTAGTGATAGCCGGGACTGTAGACAGCCTGGCTGGATTTGTAGTAGCAAGTATATGGTTAATCCCGGGTGTCTAGCATTGCCTGTACCCCCCTGGGCGGAGTGTGACTCTGTCATATTGTGGGACAGCCAATGGTGGATACTGTAATATGTGTACAGTACAGCAGCCAACCACTGGGCTTCTCTCAGTGAGTGGTGCCTGCTGGGAGAGTGTACATATATAGGTGGGAGCTGCCATGTGGTCTCTCTCTCACCGGGACCAGCCATGGATTAAGGCTGGGGTCCTGTTCAGACTGCCCCCCAGGCTAGGCCGAGGCCTGGGGGTGGGCATTGGCTGATGTAAGGGAAAAGGTTTCCCTGGGGCCTCCAACATGGAGGAGGCCTGAGAGATGGAAAGAGCAAAAGAACCAGGACCAGTGCAGGCTCTTAAAGTACCCTGGAACCGTGTGGGCTTCAGAGCATGGTCGTTATTTTTCCTGGATTGAGGATCTGCATCCATCTGGACTGTCTGGTACATCAGTGGCTTTCTGATGTGGTCAAGTGGATCTGCATTGCTACTTTTACAAGATCCGGTAAGTCTGGAGCTTCTGATGGTTACCCCTAGACACCTAGAACCCAGTTTACTTTGCATTCTACTACTAGGGTGGACATCAATTTATGGGCACCAGAAGAGGGCGGATAGTGTTAATGGGCGCAGCTGGAAATCAACCCTAGACCGACTAGATGTGGAGCGGGCAAACAGCGGCTCCCTGCGGGGAGTTATCGCTACATTCTAATAAACTCTATTTGTAAACATATTCGTTTTAATTTCACAGAAATACACTTTTAGGTCAACGGAAAGAATGAAATGCTTTTGGGTTGATAGTAAGAATGTGCAGAACACGACGTCGAATTTGCTTTGTCCTCACCCCGTAGATGAACGGATTCATGAAAGCTGGAAATACAATGTAGATGTTGGCCAGGAAGATGTGGACATTATGGGGGACAGTCTTCTTCCCAAACCTGTAGGTGACAAAGGAGAAGATTCCCGGCAGGTAGGCGCTGATGATGACGCAGATGTGGGAGCCACAGGTTCCTACCGCTTTGTGACGAGCCTCCCTGGAGGGCATCTTGAAGATGGTTCGTAGGATCATGGCATAGGACAGGCCAATGAACAGCAGGTCAAACCCGGTGATGAAGAGAGACAGCGCCAATCCGTAAACACTGTTAATCTGTGTGTCCCCACATGCCACATTGACCACGGCCATGTGATCGCAGTATGAATGCAGCACAACATTGCCACCGCAGTACTGCAGACGTCCTACTAGAACTGGGATGGGGAAGATGACCACAACTGCTCTGGCCAGAATAACAAAGGCGATCTTTTCCAGAAGGGAGTAGGTGAGGACAGAATTGTATCTGAGAGGGGAACAGATTGCCATAAAGCGGTCGTACGCCATGGAGGCCAGTGTGCCTGACTCAATGACTGAGAGGCAGTGGACGAAGAACATTTGCGTCAGGCAGCTGGTGGCATCGATAAGACCGTCGTCCAGCCAGAAGATCGCCAGAGTCTTTGGCACAGTAGAGCTGGAGAAAGCCAAGTCATTGAGTGCGAGCATTGAGAGGAAGAAGAACATGGGGGTGTGGAGGCTCTCCTCGGTTTTTATTATGTATAGTATGGTTCCATTTCCCAGGATAGCCAGGACATAAAGGGAACAGAAGAAAATTGATGTCCAGACAGATCCTTCCTGCAAACCCGGGATCCCAATCAGGAGGAACGCTGAGGGCATGTGGAAACTAATATTTGGAACAAGGGGCATGGTCCGTTACTGGTGGGATGAAATAATCTCCCCATTCACTAAGAGACACAAATAAATACAAATTATAAGAGGTATCAAAGAGCAAAAACGATATACGGCTCAAATGCATCCACATATTCAAGAGGAACTCAAACCAAAACCTTTTTTTTCTACTCCTGCCCCAGACAAAAAGTTGACAACATTGTTTCTGGGGCAGGAAGTGAAACCTCTCCAACTGGGACATGGCAGCAAGGATCTCACCCTTCTCAAAATCTTCAAATAATGCATTCCCCCTTTAAATGCAGCACTTGCAGAGAAAATGGCTTGCATGTGAGATGTCTTGTATTCAGGGCAGCCATCAGAAATTTTAGGGCCCCTTAGACGGTTTTAGGCTGCCCCCCCTCCCGCGCCGCTGGACGCCTGAGAGTGACCCTGCAGAGCCCACCATAGATGCTGCACAGCCCATCTGAGACTGTCTATGGTGGGCTCTGAAGGGGTCTCAGGTTGGCTGGTCAGGGCTGCATCCCTCCCCTCCCTCCTTTCCTTCCTAGCTCCTCTTACCTGCACACATGGCCTCGTCTGCCGCCGGACCGGCCAGAAGTGACGTCACTTCCGGCCAGTCCGACATCAGACGAGCAGCGTCGCTGATGGGGCCCTAGCTTGTCTTAAAGCCACTGGAGCGGCAATGCTGGGGCCCTGCGCTGCTAGGGCCAGGCCTCCCCCTCCTCGCCCTTCACCGCCGGCCGATAGTCATGTAAGGGACCCGGGCGGGCCCCCCAGGCTGCCCGGGCCCCTTACATGAGTATCTGCCGTACCCCCCTGATGGCTGCCCTGCTTGTATTAAATGCTCAGCTGGTATTCTTCAAATACATTCTAAGTAAGTAGTTAAACATGTCATGAGTATATTTCTTAATTCATATATATGTGCCCGAATACTTACATACATTCCGATCTCCCCCTGCCAACTTGTAAGGGATCCCCGCTGACTGCGCATGCGCCAAGCGCGCGTCCTCGTATTGTTCGGGACCACGCTGTTCCGCGCAGACGCTATTAACTTTCAACGCGGAAACGCGCCAAAGTGGCGCACAGGAAGTGACTCATCACATCTATCACTTCCCCTATATAAGCTCGGCCACAGCACCACCATGTTGCTGGATTATTGTCAGCTATCTTCTGTTCCTGTGCTCCTGTTATCTTCAGCTTGACTCTTTGTGACCCGTATTCCCCCGACGACTCCTGCTTGCTGCCTGCCCTTGACCTCGGAACTGCTCATTGGACTACGCTTTTGCCTGACCCTTCTGTACCTTGATTGCCCGCTTGGATCTGACCTCGGCTTGTCTACTTGGATTACGGCTTGCATGGTGTTCACCACCACTGGCACTCCTGCCACTTGCTGTCCTGCTGGTCTCTGTTCCCATCCCCTGAATCCTCAGGACACAAGGTGCAAGGGAAGCCTCCTCTCACATACGGTCTCCAACCAGGTACGTGACACAACTCCAGGTCGCAGAGCGCCACTTCTCTGGAATCCGGAGAGGGGAGAGCGCTCAAATGCATTGTTCAGGAGGGGCAGCCTAGGTGCAGGGCGGAGGCCACACGGCAGTGGTTTCCCACACATATATCTCTTTCTATGGACCCAGGTAGGTGCCAGCCTGGAGCGAGCACGCAAAGTTGGCTCCATGGCACCCTGTAAGTGCATGAGGCCACCTGCGAACAGTACCCGGGAGATCAGAATTTTGAGAGAGAGAGAAAGCAAAGCAAACAAACGCTACAAAGGAAAACCAACCATCAAAGATGGTAAGTGCTGAGGTCTGCAGTGCTATATGTTCTTTTCAGAATAACACTTTAACTGTGATTTGAATGGAGGCCCAAAAACAATGGAAGTAAAAAAAACAATTCACAATTGGCATGACACTACCGGAACCTTATGCAGACTCAAGATCCAAATGAATGTGTTCCAAATCCTTCCAAATTGCTTCCAAATCCACCAACAAATCTTCAATGTCCTCATGGGTCAAATTAAAATTATTATACAGGATTTATATGGCGCCAACAGTTTGCGCAGCGCTTTACAATATAAGGAAGACATTACAATCACAATACAATTCAAGACAAGATGGTAAGGAGGGTCCTGCCCCTGAGGGCTTACCATCTAAAAGGGAGGGGCAAGTGATACACGAGGAGGTAGCTGTGTGGGGATGAATTAAATCTGTTTTACTTTAGGCAGTTTAGTTATTGTGTCAGAACCTGGATAAATGAAACATTACCAATTATGTCTTATTAAAATATTCTTCAAAAAGCCCTTTCTATTCTATAACTACACTTCAAATCTATGGACTCGTTTGGTATGGTATCTCAGGACAAGGCAGTATAGTATTTCACGGCCTCATGCCGGTCATAGGTACAGGCTGTTAGAGAAAATGTGGACAGTTACCATCACACAAACCTGTGAACATTTTGGGGGTTATTCACAAAGGAGCCGAAGGATCCAGACGTAGCTTCGGCTGATCCTTCGGCTATTTTCGGCCGCCGGATCCCTTCGGTTCAGTCGAACGGAAGGGCTACTGTACAGGCTATTCACTATAGCCCGTACAGCAGCTGAAGGCAACCAAGCGGCTCAGCCGAGCCGAAGGCATATGCTTCGGCTCGACTGAGCCAAAGTGACACCTGAAGCGTGGGGAACGGCCTGCCGAAAGCCGGCCGAAAGCCCTTCAAATGACAGCTGGGCGGAGCCAGCCGTGATCTCACAGCTGGCTACACCCAGTTGTAATGACAGATCAGCGTCCCCAAATGACCTCGGGACGCCGATCTGTCATTAAACAATAACAACTGGGCGGAGCTGGCCGTGACGTCACGGCCGGCTCCACCCAGTTGTTAATTATTGGCCGGGACCTGCTAGAAGACTCTAGCAGATCCCGGCCAATAGGAAATAGTTGGGCGGAGCTAGCAGTGACAGAGTTAGCAATTGTTTTGGTTTTTTCTTTTTAAAATAATCTTGATTTATTTTTTTACTATTTGTTTACATTTTTAAAATATTTTTTCAACTTTGTAATCTTTTAAAACTCTTTTCATTGATGTTTTATTCTGCTCGGTACCACGGAGGTACCGAGCAGAATAGCCGAGCCGAATGCTGCTCGGCGGCATTAGGCTATTCACTCACCGCCGTTCGGCCCCTATGAGAATAGGGGCGAATGGCAGCGTGTGAGCCGCAGGAGCTTCGGCTCAGCCGATTCAGATGTTGGATTGGCTGAGTCCAAATCCTTCTGCACTTTGGCTCAGCCAAACATCCAGAACATGTTGGGCCGACCGAAGTGCAGCCGATGAAATCAGCCGCACTGACCCGGAGTGAATAGAATTGTACTGCTCACTTCACTTCGGCTGGGTTATTCACTCGGCTGCCTTCGGCAGTTTTGTGAATAACCCCCTAGTGATCTATTAAACCCCTGATGTCTCCCTAAAGAGTCATCTGCACTATGGTATCACATAGGGGTCTCTGCTTACAGAAAATAGATATGGGGAGGGGGGGTGGGGGGTGAGTTATGTAATCTTCAGGCCTAAAATGTGCATTTTAATATGCAAAAAAAAAGAAGCAAAATTGACAGCAAAGGGGTTAGGTCCTTCGTAGGTATAGCGGGCATCATGATTTCTCTGATCTCATATACTGTTAATGGGAGGCGCCATGATAACACAACAATTGGCTCAGTAAATATAGTCAGCAGCACAACACAGTTACAATGTAGCAAAGAGAAGACACAATGTAAACATAATTATATATAAAATGATTGTTACAGCAAGCTGTGTGTCTGGAGCTGTACACTGGCCTGTATATAATAATCCGGCCACTCGGTGTATATAATAATCCGGCCACTCGGTGTATATGTCCTCACTTTGTATTGGGCTGTAAAAGATGTTTCTTATATATATAATAATATCATTGTTTTAGTTCCTGCTTGTGTCTGCACAGAGGAGCTGCTGTCATAATACACTGTATATAATAGGAATGGCACCACCATACATAGTAGAGCATTAACTCACCGTCTCTGTTCTCTATGCACAGAGCCAGGAGAACTGACAAGTATATAAAGCTGCTGTGACCGATCCCAAAGCCCCGCAGGGTCATTCCCAACACAGCCGCAGTGTGTATAATTATAACTCTGCATCTGCCATGTGGTCCCATAAGACGGAAGAGTCCGGCTGGAATAATAATCACAGAGCTCATCATACCGGTTACCTTCACGCTACCGCTGCTGAAAAACACAGAGCCAGTTACCACCTTGCTGGAGGAAATATTGGTATGAAGTATATGGCAGGGGAGGTGTAGAGTTGGCCGCGACCCTGGAGAAAGAACAGTTCTGGGTGGGAAACACACCAGGAGCCAGAGGAGTAGACGAAGGAGGAAAACGGAAAAGCTTCAATATGTCAAGTGTTGTCCTCCTCCCCACCATCCATAGGCAGGGGGTATCACCATGGAGGACTGAGAACATTTGGTCTGGGGTG
Source organism: Nanorana parkeri (assembly GCF_000935625.1). Taxonomy (NCBI): domain Eukaryota; kingdom Metazoa; phylum Chordata; class Amphibia; order Anura; family Dicroglossidae; genus Nanorana; species Nanorana parkeri. Next base: position 171,197 of record NW_017308067.1, read on the forward strand.
CAAATACAACCAACTGGCCCATTCATGCTAGGAAGAGTTTCCTGTGGGATAAAGAAAGTCTATCATTGGGCCTCAGTGGTGGTTGGGCATGGCCAAAGGTGAATGTTGTCTTCAGGGGTGTCTCTAGACGTTACCTCTGACTCCGGCCAGCATCCTGCCCAGCTCACTGACGTCACTGGTTGCCCGGAGCTGGCCGTGATGCTGGCCAGAGTGTTCCAGGTTGCTAAGAGCTTTTAGCAACCTTGGAAGTTCTGGGTCCTGAGTGTAGAGTCAGCCGCGACCCTGGAGAAAGAACAGTTCTGGGTGGGAAACACACCAGGAGCCAGAGGAGTAGACGAAGGAGGAAAACGGAAAAGCTTCAATATGTCAAGTGTTGTCCTCCTCCCCACCATCCATAGGCAGGGGGTATCACCACCAGGGGGAGGACGGAGAACATTTGGTCTGGGGGGGGCAAATACAACCAACTGGCCCATTCATAGTGGGAAGGGTTTCCTGTTGGATAAAGAAAGTCCATCATTGGGCCTCAGTGGTGGTTGGGCATGGTAAGAGGTGAGTGTTGTCTTCAGGGGTGTCTCTAGACGTTACCTCTAGTACAAAAAATCACCAGCACACCGAAGTCAAATCTTTGTCATGCCTGATGAAGGGACCCTGAGTGGCCCCGAAGCGTTGCTTTGTGACGCGATGTGTGTGCATCAATAAAATGACTGCTCATCGAAGATTTTACTTCGGTGTGCTGGTGATATACTTTACTACTTGGATTTGAAGTGGCGCCATCCGCTCTCACTGCAGCACCCACCTTAAAAAGGACACGGGGGCGTCCCGAGGCTGGGTGTCACTTGGAGCAGATACCGGGCGACACCCCGCCGCGACGTCATCGCGCATGAGCGTGACGTCACCACGCGCATGCGCAATGCCGTTACTGCACGTGCGTGGTTATCTTTTTGATACTTGCTGGCGGCCATCTTGGTGATGGACGCCGGAAGAGAGAGGAGGGGACGTTCACCCGGCGGAACAAGGCAGGCCGCCGGGTCCCCTCCTCTCTCTCCTGCAGCTCCATGACCGAGTGCCTTGACTTTTCAGAGGGGGGTGACACCAAAATGACTGTCAGTTATTTTGGTGTCACCCACTCCGGCCGGCATCCCACCCAGCAACACTGACATCACTGCTGCCAGGAGCTGGGCGGGATGCTGGCCACTTGTGGATGATCTGCAGGGCCGGATTTCCCACAGGGCCACCGAGGCCAGGCCTTGGGGCAGCAGGGAATAGAGGGGCAGCACAGCCGCTGGGCAAGTAGTTTTTTTTCAGGCAAGCAGGGCTAAATGTACAGCGATGTCGCCGAGATCACTTGTAATATGCGTGCTGCTCTGTCCCCCCGCAGCCCCCTCTCCGGAAATGAGGGGCGGGCTTCCGATGACTGTAATGAGGGGCGGGCTTCCGATGACTGTAATGAGGGGCGGGCTTCCGATGACTGTAATGAGGGGCGGGCTCTCCAATGACTGCAAACGGGCAGTGTGCGCGTTGTCGAACAAGCAGGTCACTAACTTGCCGAGAATCGTACGATTCCCGGCGGGTTTTCCAGCATGCTGGGGGGGAGCAACGGCAGGGGGAGAGGAACTAAACGTAAGAGATGTGTCCTAAAAAACTTTTTTCATTTTTTTGGGGACGTATTTCTTACGCTCAAAATTCTCAAGTGGTCAATAAATAAATAGAATTATTAAATAATACAAACAAAATTCGGACATTGGTGTTTTAAATGTTATTTTATTTGATATAATTGTTCTTCATATGGCAGGTGATGCAGGACGCCCAGTCTGACCACGGCGCCCGAGAACTTGGCTGGCTGCACCCATTAGAGGACAGCAATCCCCCTACAGGAAGACTTTGCTCGCATCATGTCACGCACTTCCTGGCGTTTTAGCGCACCAAAGTGCGTGCAGGCAACATGGGAAAGGGTGCAAACTATATGAGCACAGGATCCCTGCACCACTTTGTGTCATATTAGTACGTGCGCAAACTTTCCAGGTACAAGCGGATGCACGAAGATCATTTTTTTTACACATGCAAACATCTGTAATCTTCAGTTAAAGGAGAACTATGAGGGGGTGCTTTTCACTCTCCTCATAGTTCTAGCCGACCTGTGACAATGAGACTGTCACAGGTCGGCTTGGTAGATCGGGAGGTGAGGGAACACATACCGGCGTTCGCTCACCTCTCGATCCTGTCACAGCTCTCTGCCGTGACAGGGGAGGGGCTGGATTCCCCCCTCCCCGCTCCGATTCGCCAGCGCTGACTGGAGGAACGGATGGGGGAGGGGGCGGGTACAGCTGGCTCTGCCTCTAGATAGGCAGAGCCAGCTGTCACTCACGCAGCTGGGCGGATCCAGACATAATTGTCGGGATCCGCTTCAGCTGCGGCGTCTCAGTATACCGCGAGCTGTAGCTCTCTATATACTGAGCCTAGGGTGACGGGAGGACGCTAGTTTGTGTCCTCCCGTTACCCTAAGGAGAACTATGGGGAAAAGCCCTGACCCCATAGTTCTCCTTTAAGTGAATCAGGGCCCTCATGTTCTGAATGCAACAGGCTTGCGAAATAGGCGAATGGAGCGCCATCTGCTGGATTGTAAGAAGAATGCGACAAATTTAGAAGCAACATTTAAAATGTTTCTAAATGAAAAATATATACAGAAGTGGACACAATTGTTGGTACCCTCACTGTAATAATGGTTCGTTCCTCCTCAAAAGTGATGATGTTAAAATCAATTGTCTCATGTACTGTATACCTGCGGGACTTTGGTATCCCATAGACAGGGGCGTCCCGAGGCCAGGTGTCACCTGAAGCGGGTACTGGGCGACATCAGGGGCGTATCTGCCACGAGGCAAACAAGGCGTTTGCCTGGAGCGGCAGATTCGCTGAGGGCGGCGATGCTGCCTTGCCTGGGCAAAGCTGCACATCCCCCCCCCCGGACTGCCCCGCCAATTCCCGTAGATGGCATCACCCACCTCTGTAAGGTGATAGACGCCGGCAGAGAGAGAGGAGGGGACGCGAGCGTAGGGCGGCGTACTCCCATAAAAGAAGGACCGGCTGCTGCGTACAAATCACACGCAGCACCTGTCCTTCCCGGGAGCGGCCCGGCAGGGCCGTGCACGCAGCATAGATCTGTACGGGCTGGCCGTTACTCGTGTTAATGAGGCCTAAAGGTTGTGCACCAAAATATTAAGTTATGGGACCCATCACTGTCGACCATCACATTTTTATTGGTTTTATTATTTTAAATATTGTTGAAGCAAAAATCCAAAGTATGTATTGAAGATAGAATAAACAAGGATGGGTGCGCCCGAGGATAGCAATGAAAAAGCTGTGGCTCCCGAGAAGCGAAGGGGGCTCTAATCTCCCAAATGTTAGACTATATAATTTGGCATGCATATTGCGCCACGCGGTGGACTGGCTCAAGGAAAGCTCGAGATTTTCCAACTTCAAATTGGAGGCGGCTCTGGTGCACCCTTGGGACCTGAGGGCTATACTGCATTGCAAACTGTCCAAGCTGCCGGGGACGCTAAGCCGTCACTTGTTAATCAGGGACACAGTCTTGGCCTGGAAGGACATCTCCATTCAAATTATGTCCCTGGGAACATAAAATAAACATTTTTTTTTTGTTTTTAATACTCACCTGATCGACCGCCAATTGCAGCCTCCCGTCTCCCAAACTGTCAGAAGCTTGTGCGCGCTGGGTGCAGCTTCTGAGAAGATACGCTATTAGAGCCCCTGTTTGAGCCCCTATCCTTCCCGGCACTGGCAAGACAGTATTCTCTGCCTTCCTCCCATTTCTTGTATTACCTACAGCCTACAATGACATGGCAAAATTTTTCCAGTGACCCGAAAACAAATTGTTTTGCCACAACATTCGTAGAGACACTAATATCTGGAGGGAACTATTCTATCTCCGATATTTATCCGGGGCTTCAGCTCACGTATGTGGCCAAGTTATCTTCATCAAATGTAAAAGAATGGTCAAAAGACTTCCCAACCCCAGACCTAGTAGAACGCATAGTGGATGGATACAATCTGGTACGCAGGCTGGTTGTCAATGAAACCTGGAGGGAGACTCAATTTAAAATAATGCACCGGGCTTATGTGGCGTACTTCCTACCCACCGGAGCGACTCCGCAGCAACTGCTGTCCCTGTGCCCTAAATGTGGACTGTCTCGCCCATCATTGGCCCACTGTTTATGGACGTGCCCTTCCATGATGCATTTCTGGACAAGCGTGGCTTCCTATGTCAAAACAGTCCTGAAGTGGACCCCACGTCTGAATCCATTGCTATACCTTTTCAGTATCCTCGAGTACTTGGCCGAGGAACCGCACTGCTCGTCCTACAAGGGTAGTGACTGGCTTCATGTATGCCTGCTAGCGGCACGGAGATGCATAATGAGATCTTGGAATGCATCTTCCGCACCATCAATAGCGAAGGTCACCTCAGAACTGAAAATGTTATTTCTCCGTGAAAAACTGTACACTGAAACGCAGGGGGATGCACTAACTACTAGGTTCTTCAAACGTTGGAAATACTGTGTGGAAGCAACTTTCGAAGGGGCGGAGTTGATCCACATAATGCAACCCTTTATATATTCAGACTGGTACCTTAAAGCCAAACTGTCCAATAGCCTGGGAGTCCTGGAAGTACCATAAAGTGTAATGCAAAATGTATAATTTAGATGTGAAGGTATAACCCATAAGTTGTTTTGATAAGCACACCTGACACCCTTAAGAGCATTAAGAGCATTATATACGTAGAGTTTACAAATTGACAAGTAACAAAAAGATGGCAGCCAGCACGGGAATGTTATTGATAATTTTAGTTGGGAATGTTAGAAAAGGAGAAGCTAAGATATACTGATGGGGGATGCGATGAGCGACCCCAAGATGCAAAAACTGTATGTCAAGCCATTTCATTTGTTAAAAAAGGCTATACCCCATGTGGGGGTAGTCAAAAAATTGAATAAAGTTTGTTTGAAAAAAAAAACAAGGACGGGTGACAATGACTTTGGTCAGTTTTTCAATTTATTTCTTAAAGGGTAAGAACAGATTTTTCCATATTGGTGTGTGTATATTCCCCAATCAGCCATAACATTATGACTACCCGTCTGATATTGAGTAGGTCGCTCCTTTTCCTGACCCATCAAGGCATGTACCCAACTAGACCTCTGAAGGTGTGCTGTGGTATCTGGATGACCACCCCTAATATTGAGTAGGTCCCCCTTTTCCTGACCTGTCCAGGCATGGACTCCACTAGGCCTCTGAAGGTATGATATGTTATCTGGATGACCCCCTAATATTGAGTAGGTCCCCCTTTTCCTGACCCATCAAGGCATGGACCCCACTAGACCTCTGTAGGTGTGCTGTGGTATCTGGATGGCCCCCCTAATATTGACTAGGTCCCCCTTCTCCTGACCCCTTCAAGCATGGATTGCCACTAGACATCTGAAGGTGTGCTGTGGTATCTGGCACCAAGCCGTCAGTAGCAGATCCTTTAAGTCCTGTAAGTTGTGAGGTGATCGGCCTCCATGGATCGGATTTGTTTTTCCAGCACATCTCACACATGATCGATTGAGTTCCACTGTTCCTTGCCTTGAGTAGTTTAGCAAAGTACAACTAGTACAGGGCTGACACCAGCAACATTCTGTGTATTTTCAGCCTAGGGCGGGTTTTAGGAGCTGAGGGCATTTCTGGGAGATCAAGAGGTATTTTTGTGTACTTGCAGAGTCTTTGAAGGGATAACACATGGGGAAATGCTCATGTATTGCAGAGACTTATTATACACATAGGTTGAATTCAATGGACTTCATGTGTCTTTTTCAACCTAACTATGCAGCTATGTAATTTTTTTTGGCCCTGCCCCCATTTTACTTAAAGTCCATTTGAAGGTCCACGTCCATCTAAGACTACGCCGTCTCCAGGCTTCGATTTCACTGCAGAACAGACATTGTTGTCAACCTGTTACAGGAAGTGGAAAAATAACAGATCTGCTAACAGAATCAACAGGTAATAAAACTGGAAGGTGGAGGAGTCCAAAAAGGGGAAAAAATCTGTTAAAAAGAACCTGGCTTGTGGAAGCTGTGCCCAAAAAAAGACAAGCAGAGGACAAAGCACTGGTCACCGGTATTGATTGTTATCTTCCTGTAGCTCCTATCAGGGGTGTTCCTACGGTAGCATAATCGCCTCCTGAGGTGGGGTGGGGGTGCTGGTGGTCACATTCCGGGGGGTATTTCATGGGGTGCTGGAGGTCCTGGTGGTGCACCACCCAGCTCTGTCTGGCATCCCGCTCAGCTCACTGACATCACTGGTTGCAAAGACCTGAGCAGGACACCAGCCAGAGTGTCCCGCTCACCTCCAGGCAACCAGTGACGTCATAGGTTCCCAGGAGCTTGGCCGGGATGCTGGGTTCCTGGTTGCTAAGAGCTGAGAGGAGATGTGTATGGCCCGGCTACATCTCCCTGTCAGGCTCTTAGCAATCTCTAACGCTTTGGCTGCAAAGAACGTTGCGCAAAGAGAAGCCACCTGAAGCAAGAGTCTCAGGCTGCCTCATATTATGGATGGCCCTGGCTGCTATTTTCTCCATTATTGTCTTATCTTGAATTGGTCCAGAATGGCTAGAGGCAGCCATCTTGGAAAAGAAGCAAGAATTTGTTTCTCAGACCCTGATGACTGGTGATCTGATGACTGGTGGGGTACCAATGAAGCAGCAGGAGAGGTAGTGGAAGCACAGATCCACAGAATGGAAGAAGCAGGGAGATCCTTGCACTGCAGGTCCTCAGGGACAGCTTCCTCTCCAGCAAGGAGAACATTGATCATCACAGTGGTGACATCACCAAATCTCACTCCAGATCCGGTGACACCAGCAGTCAGAGGTAACAGTGCCTGAGATGATGAATAGCTATGAGGCTGTAGGCACAGGAAGTGCACTGTTATATTTCTGGAGGAAATAAAGACAAAAGGTAAATCTTATAGGGTACGGCTTAGGTACCAATAACAATTCTAAGGGGGCTATTCACAAAGCTGCCGAAGTCAGCCAAGTTGATGACCCAGCCGAAGTGAAGTGAGATGAACTACGTTCGGCTATTCACACCGTCTCAGTACGGCTGAAATCAGCTGTACATTGGCTGCCTTCAGTCAGCCTAACACGCTCTGTATCTTCAGCTGAGCCGAAGTGCAGAGCGACTTCAACTCAGCCGATCCAACACCTGGATCGGCTGAGCCGAAGCTCCGGCAGCTGACTTGCTGCGGCTCGCCTCTATTCTCATAGGGGTCGAATGGCCGTGAGTGAATAGCCGAATGCCGCCGAGCGGCATTTGGCTCAGGGGAATTGTGATCGGTACCTCCCAGGTACCGAGCAGAATACAAAAGAAGTTAAAAGGAGAAACAAAAAATAAAACCGTTGCCAAAATGAAAACAAATAGGAAATAAAAAAGAAATTTAAAAAACAACTGTTTCCTATTGGCCGGCACCTGCTAGAGTCTTCTAACAGGTCCTGGCCAATGAATAACAACTGAGCGGAGCTGGCTGTGACCCCATGGCTGGCTTTTTTTAATGACAGATCAGCGCCCCCAGGTCATTTGGGGATGCTGATCTGTCATTACAACTGGGCGGAGCGAGCCATGAGATCACGGCTGGCTCCGCCCAGCTGTCGTTTGCAGGGCGTTTGTCCTTTTGTCTTTTGCCCCTCTACAGCTGTCACTACGGCTCAGACGAGCCCAAGCATATGCCTTCTGCCCGGCTGAGCCGCTCGGCCGCTGTACGGGTCTATTGTGAATAGCCTGTGCAGCAGATCTTCGGTTCAACCTCCTTGAGTCCGGGTCCACGTTAATGGTATTGACAAACATCATGTACTATATGTAAGCTTTGGTTTTGCCCGTAGTTACACTTGGAGGTTCGGTGTTCTATGGTTGGGGGCTGATGGTAGGGCGGGCTGTACTTGTATTTTTTTTAATTTAGTGATTAAGCTCCATCCATTCCATTTCCATTGGAATGTCCTCTAAAATGAAATACCACTTTTACTTAAAGGAGAACTATGAGGCGAGTGATTTTCACTCAGCCTCGTAATCTGAGCCGACGTGCGACAATGAGACTGTCACAGGTCGGCTCAGTAGATCGGGAAGTGAGGGAACACATACCGGCACTCGCTCACTTCTCGATTCTGTCACTGCAGAGAGCCGTGACTGTCACTCACCGCTCCCTGCAGGGATTCTCCCCCCTCCCCTGTCCGATTCTCCAGCGCTGACTGGTGGAACGGACAGGGGAGGGGGCGGGCACAGCTGGCTCTGCCTCTGGATAGGCAGAGCCAGCTGTCAATCCCGCAGCTGGGTGGATCCAGACAGTAATGTCGGGATCTGTTCCGGCTGCGGCGTCTCAGTATACCGCGAGCTGTAGCTCCCTATATACTGAGCTTAGGGTGACGGGAGGACGCTAGTTTGTGTCTTCCCGTTACCCTTAGGAGAACTATGGGGGAAAGCACCTGACCCCATAGTTCTTTTTTAATGCCGGCTCGGTGGAAATGTACTTTGATTGTAAAACAGAATCCTTTGAACCCGTTGTCGGATTTTCTTTGTCTTCACGCCATAGACGAGCGGGTTCCAGAAGGGCAGGAACAAGATGAACATATTGGAGGAAAGGATATGGACGCTATGGGGGATGGTCTTTTGACCAAACCTGTATGTGAGGAACGAGAAAATGGCGCTGAAATAAGCGATGAAAATAATACTGATGTGGGAGCCGCAGGTCCCTACGGCCTTCTGGCGAGCGTCCTTGGTGGGCATCTTGAAGATGGCCTGTAAGATCATGGAGTAGGACAGTCCAATGAAGAGCAGGTCGAAGCCGGTGACAAAAAGAGACATGACTAACCCATAGACGTTGTCCACCCGCTTGTCTCCACATGCTACATTGACCACGGCCATGTGGTCGCAGTACGTATGCAGCACGATATTGTCGCCACAGTACTGCAGCTGCCTGACCAGGAGCGGAATGGGGAAGATGAGCGCAATGGCTCGGAGCAGAATGGCAAGCGCGATCTTCCTCAGGAGGCTGTAGGTGAGGACCGAACTGTATCTGAGCGGGGAACAGATGGCCACAAAGCGGTCGTACGCCATGGCGGTCAGGATTCCCGACTCAATGACCGAAAGGCAGTGGACGAAGAACATTTGCGTCAGGCAGCTGGTGGCGTCGATGAGGCCGCCGTTCATCCAGAAGATCCCCAGAGTCTTGGGCACGGTAGAGCTGCAGAAGGCCAAGTCGTTGAGGGCGAGCAAGGAGAGGAAGAAGAACATGGGGGTGTGGAGGCTCTCCTCGGTTTTGATGATGTACAGTAAGGCGCTGTTGCCCAGGATGGCCAGGACATAGAGGACGCAGAAGACGAGCGATGTCCACGTGGCTCCATTTTCTATCCCGGGGATTCCGATGAGGAGGAACGCGGATGGCATGTGGAAGCTAGTGTTGGGAACATGGAGCATGGCCAGTTACTGTCGGGAATAAAGCAGCCAATCACTGATTAAAAAACAAAACACTTGTAATGAGAAGTCAACCAATTGGTTGCATCAACCAGTCAATAGATCAGGTCAGATTACATCATATTAACCCCTTGCTGACCGCGGTGTGTTACACCCCCTTCCCATCCAGGCCGTTTTTCAGTATTTAGCGCTGCGGTACTTTGACTGACATTTATTCCGTCATGCAGCGCTGTATTAAAATTAATTTTATACCATTTTTTGGGGACAGATAGAGCTTTCTTTTGGTGGCATTTAATCACCACTGCGGGTTTTTTATTTTACTGTATAATGAAAAAAGTACCGAAAATGTTTAAAAGAACAAGCTCCCTATGTGATAGCCAATTTGCAGTGACAGGTCCTCTTTATGGAGACATCAGGGGTCTTTAAGACCCCTAATGTCACCTAGGGACCCCCCAGAGAAGCTGATGAAGCAGAGACCTGCTTCACCAGCTTCTCTCCGGTTTCTGGAGATCAGAGGGAGCTGGTGTACTGAGCTCCGGCCGCAGAGCTGCTGTGCTGGTCCCGGGCTCACACCGGGAACAGCGGAGCCCGGGATCGCCAGCAGCGGCGGAGGGGGTGACGCACACCCGAACGCATATTACAAGCGATCGGGCGTCTCTACAGACACCTGAACGCTTGTATGTAAACAACCATCGCTGGCTGTTTACATTCAAAGCCGGTACGAACAGGGCGGGAGGGGACGTCTAAAGACGCCCACCCGCCATCAAGAAGCCGCTGTCCGTTTAATTACAATGGCCGGACAGCAGGTGGTTAAAGAGACCCTGTCACTAGACCATTCATTTCAACAAAGATCCTCCCTCGAAAAATGAAATGTCCCTCTAATGTATTTGATGTTATTTGCCTCCCTCGTGTAGACATCCAAAAGCCCCGAGACTGCTGCTGAGTGCCGCCGCTTGGATGTGACGTCAGCTGCCTTAGCACGCCTAAGTGACACCGTGGAAGGGATTGGGTAGCCTTACAGCCGCCTCAATCGCTTGACACATGTACAGGGCCCCGCTACTGCCGATGTGCGGCACATGTGGACGACAGCTAAAGGGTTATAAAAAAAATTGTACATTGTATATAAATAAAATGTACTATATAGATGTAAAAGTGACTACACCGTGCCGAAAAACATTCTGCAACTTCATTTCTGCAGAGACTGATGTGAGCGGCTCAGTGTTCTCTGTACAGCACTGCGGTATATGTCAGAGCCATATACATGTATAATAATAGTGTGACTGTGCGGGGGACATTAGAGTGTAAGCTCCTCTGTACAGAGACTGATGTGACCTGCTCAGTGTTCTCTGTACAGCACTGCGGTATATGTCAGAGCCATATACATGTATAATAATAGTGTGACTGTGCGGGGGACATTAGAGTGTAAGCTCCTCTGTACAGAGACTGATGTGACCTGCTCAGTGTTCTCTGTACAGCACTGCGGTATATGTCAGAGCCATATACATGTATAATAATAGTGTGACTGTGCGGGGGACATTAGAGTGTAAGCTCCTCTGTACAGAGACTGATGTGACCTGCTCAGTGTTCTCTGTACAGCACTGTGGTATATGTCAGAGCTATAGAAATATAAATATCTTTGCGTTTGCCTATAAACGCCCGCTATGTATACAGAGTCATAGAAGATGTTGGCGGTATGTATATTATAATAATATAATAGGAGGAAGCTCCGCCCTCTGCGCCTCCATATACAATCCTTTATGACACTCACCGTCTCTCCTCCGCACACAGATGACCGGAGATCCTGAGATCCGCCTGATTTATAGAAGGGAGTCAGGTGACACAGGTGACCCCGGGGCCCCTCTAGATTAATTATATCTCAGAAGAAACCACACCATGGACAGTCCCCGAGGAACACACAGCGCGGCTACTGACAATTATCATGAAGAATAATAGGGACGGCGAATCTCCCCCCCGGGGACTCCATGGCTGAGCGTTCATCAGAAAGATAACACCGAACAGGAAATGGAAACCTTCTATAAATGATCGTGACCTCCGTCCTTCCCTTCAGTCTTCTATCTGACCTCCGGCCTCCCCTTCAGTCTGCTATCTGACCTCCGTCCTTCCCTCCAGTCTTATATCTGACCTCCGTCCTCCCCTTCAGTCTTATATCTGACCTCCGTCCTCCCCTTCAGTCTTATATCTGACCTCCGTCCTCCCCTTCAGTCTTATATCTGACCTCCGTCCTCCCCTTCAGTCTTATATCTGACCTCCGTCCTCCCCTTCAGTCTTATATCTGACCTCCGTCCTCCCCTTCAGTCTTATATCTGACCTCCGTCCTCCCCTTCAGTCTTATATCTGACCTCCGTCCTCCCCTTCAGTCTTATATCTGACCTCCGTCCTCCCCTTCAGTCTTATATCTGACCTCCGTCCTCCCCTTCAGTCTTATATCTGACCTCCGTCCTCCCCTTCAGTCTTATATCTGACCTCCGTCCTCCCCTTCAGTCTTATATCTGACCTCCGTCCTCCCCTTCAGTCTTATATCTGACCTCCGTCCTCCCCTTCAGTCTTATATCTGACCTCCGTCCTCCCCTTCAGTCTTATATCTGACCTCCGTCCTCCCCTTCAGTCTTATATCTGACCTCCGTCCTCCCCTTCAGTCTTATATCTGACCTCCGTCCTCCCCTTCAGTCTTATATCTGACCTCCGTCCTCCCCTTCAGTCTTATATCTGACCTCCGTCCTCCCCTTCAGTCTTATATCTGACCTCCGTCCTCCCCTTCAGTCTTATATCTGACCTCCGTCCTCCCCTTCAGTCTTATATCTGACCTCCGTCCTCCCCTTCAGTCTTATATCTGACCTCCGTCCTCCCCTTCAGTCTTATATCTGACCTCCGTCCTCCCCTTCAGTCTTATATCTGACCTCCGTCCTCCCCTTCAGTCTTATATCTGACCTCCGTCCTCCCCTTCAGTCTTATATCTGACCTCCGTCCTCCCCTTCAGTCTTATATCTGACCTCCGTCCTCCCCTTCAGTCTTATATCTGACCTCCGTCCTCCCCTTCAGTCTTATATCTGACCTCCGTCCTCCCCTTCAGTCTTATATCTGACCTCCGTCCTCCCCTTCAGTCTTATATCTGACCTCCGTCCTCCCCTTCAGTCTTATATCTGACCTCCGTCCTCCCCTTCAGTCTTATATCTGACCTCCGTCCTCCCCTTCAGTCTTATATCTGACCTCCGTCCTCCCCTTCAGTCTTATATCTGACCTCCGTCCTCCCCTTCAGTCTTATATCTGACCTCCGTCCTCCCCTTCAGTCTTATATCTGACCTCCGTCCTCCCCTTCAGTCTTATATCTGACCTCCGTCCTCCCCTTCAGTCTTATATCTGACCTCCGTCCTCCCCTTCAGTCTTATATCTGACCTCCGTCCTCCCCTTCAGTCTTATATCTGACCTCCGTCCTCCCCTTCAGTCTTATATCTGACCTCCGTCCTCCCCTTCAGTCTTATATCTGACCTCCGTCCTCCCCTTCAGTCTTATATCTGACCTCCGTCCTCCCCTTCAGTCTTATATCTGACCTCCGTCCTCCCCTTCAGTCTTATATCTGACCTCCGTCCTCCCCTTCAGTCTTATATCTGACCTCCGTCCTCCCCTTCAGTCTTATATCTGACCTCCGTCCTCCCCTTCAGTCTTATATCTGACCTCCGTCCTCCCCTTCAGTCTTATATCTGACCTCCGTCCTCCCCTTCAGTCTTATATCTGACCTCCGTCCTCCCCTTCAGTCTTATATCTGACCTCCGTCCTCCCCTTCAGTCTTATATCTGACCTCCGTCCTCCCCTTCAGTCTTATATCTGACCTCCGTCCTCCCCTTCAGTCTTATATCTGACCTCCGTCCTCCCCTTCAGTCTTATATCTGACCTCCGTCCTCCCCTTCAGTCTTATATCTGACCTCCGTCCTCCCCTTCAGTCTTATATCTGACCTCCGTCCTCCCCTTCAGTCTTATATCTGACCTCCGTCCTCCCCTTCAGTCTTATATCTGACCTCCGTCCTCCCCTTCAGTCTTATATCTGACCTCCGTCCTCCCCTTCAGTCTTATATCTGACCTCCGTCCTCCCCTTCAGTCTTATATCTGACCTCCGTCCTCCCCTTCAGTCTTATATCTGACCTCCGTCCTCCCCTTCAGTCTTATATCTGACCTCCGTCCTCCCCTTCAGTCTTATATCTGACCTCCGTCCTCCCCTTCAGTCTTATATCTGACCTCCGTCCTCCCCTTCAGTCTTATATCTGACCTCCGTCCTCCCCTTCAGTCTTATATCTGACCTCCGTCCTCCCCTTCAGTCTTATATCTGACCTCCGTCCTCCCCTTCAGTCTTATATCTGACCTCCGTCCTCCCCTTCAGTCTTATATCTGACCTCCGTCCTCCCCTTCAGTCTTATATCTGACCTCCGTCCTCCCCTTCAGTCTTATATCTGACCTCCGTCCTCCCCTTCAGTCTTATATCTGACCTCCGTCCTCCCCTTCAGTCTTATATCTGACCTCCGTCCTCCCCTTCAGTCTTATATCTGACCTCCGTCCTCCCCTTCAGTCTTATATCTGACCTCCGTCCTCCCCTTCAGTCTTATATCTGACCTCCGTCCTCCCCTTCAGTCTTATATCTGACCTCCGTCCTCCCCTTCAGTCTTATATCTGACCTCCGTCCTCCCCTTCAGTCTTATATCTGACCTCCGTCCTCCCCTTCAGTCTTATATCTGACCTCCGTCCTCCCCTTCAGTCTTATATCTGACCTCCGTCCTCCCCTTCAGTCTTATATCTGACCTCCGTCCTCCCCTTCAGTCTTATATCTGACCTCCGTCCTCCCCTTCAGTCTTATATCTGACCTCCGTCCTCCCCTTCAGTCTTATATCTGACCTCCGTCCTCCCCTTCAGTCTTATATCTGACCTCCGTCCTCCCCTTCAGTCTTATATCTGACCTCCGTCCTCCCCTTCAGTCTTATATCTGACCTCCGTCCTCCCCTTCAGTCTTATATCTGACCTCCGTCCTCCCCTTCAGTCTTATATCTGACCTCCGTCCTCCCCTTCAGTCTTATATCTGACCTCCGTCCTCCCCTTCAGTCTTATATCTGACCTCCGTCCTCCCCTTCAGTCTTATATCTGACCTCCGTCCTCCCCTTCAGTCTTATATCTGACCTCCGTCCTCCCCTTCAGTCTTATATCTGACCTCCGTCCTCCCCTTCAGTCTTATATCTGACCTCCGTCCTCCCCTTCAGTCTTATATCTGACCTCCGTCCTCCCCTTCAGTCTTATATCTGACCTCCGTCCTCCCCTTCAGTCTTATATCTGACCTCCGTCCTCCCCTTCAGTCTTATATCTGACCTCCGTCCTCCCCTTCAGTCTTATATCTGACCTCCGTCCTCCCCTTCAGTCTTATATCTGACCTCCGTCCTCCCCTTCAGTCTTATATCTGACCTCCGTCCTCCCCTTCAGTCTTATATCTGACCTCCGTCCTCCCCTTCAGTCTTATATCTGACCTCCGTCCTCCCCTTCAGTCTTATATCTGACCTCCGTCCTCCCCTTCAGTCTTATATCTGACCTCCGTCCTCCCCTTCAGTCTTATATCTGACCTCCGTCCTCCCCTTCAGTCTTATATCTGACCTCCGTCCTCCCCTTCAGTCTTATATCTGACCTCCGTCCTCCCCTTCAGTCTTATATCTGACCTCCGTCCTCCCCTTCAGTCTTATATCTGACCTCCGTCCTCCCCTTCAGTCTTATATCTGACCTCCGTCCTCCCCTTCAGTCTTATATCTGACCTCCGTCCTCCCCTTCAGTCTTATATCTGACCTCCGTCCTCCCCTTCAGTCTTATATCTGACCTCCGTCCTCCCCTTCAGTCTTATATCTGACCTCCGTCCTCCCCTTCAGTCTTATATCTGACCTCCGTCCTCCCCTTCAGTCTTATATCTGACCTCCGTCCTCCCCTTCAGTCTTATATCTGACCTCCGTCCTCCCCTTCAGTCTTATATCTGACCTCCGTCCTCCCCTTCAGTCTTATATCTGACCTCCGTCCTCCCCTTCAGTCTTATATCTGACCTCCGTCCTCCCCTTCAGTCTTATATCTGACCTCCGTCCTCCCCTTCAGTCTTATATCTGACCTCCGTCCTCCCCTTCAGTCTTATATCTGACCTCCGTCCTCCCCTTCAGTCTTATATCTGACCTCCGTCCTCCCCTTCAGTCTTATATCTGACCTCCGTCCTCCCCTTCAGTCTTATATCTGACCTCCGTCCTCCCCTTCAGTCTTATATCTGACCTCCGTCCTCCCCTTCAGTCTTATATCTGACCTCCGTCCTCCCCTTCAGTCTTATATCTGACCTCCGTCCTCCCCTTCAGTCTTATATCTGACCTCCGTCCTCCCCTTCAGTCTTATATCTGACCTCCGTCCTCCCCTTCAGTCTTATATCTGACCTCCGTCCTCCCCTTCAGTCTTATATCTGACCTCCGTCCTCCCCTTCAGTCTTATATCTGACCTCCGTCCTCCCCTTCAGTCTTATATCTGACCTCCGTCCTCCCCTTCAGTCTTATATCTGACCTCCGTCCTCCCCTTCAGTCTTATATCTGACCTCCGTCCTCCCCTTCAGTCTTATATCTGACCTCCGTCCTCCCCTTCAGTCTTATATCTGACCTCCGTCCTCCCCTTCAGTCTTATATCTGACCTCCGTCCTCCCCTTCAGTCTTATATCTGACCTCCGTCCTCCCCTTCAGTCTTATATCTGACCTCCGTCCTCCCCTTCAGTCTTATATCTGACCTCCGTCCTCCCCTTCAGTCTTATATCTGACCTCCGTCCTCCCCTTCAGTCTTATATCTGACCTCCGTCCTCCCCTTCAGTCTTATATCTGACCTCCGTCCTCCCCTTCAGTCTTATATCTGACCTCCGTCCTCCCCTTCAGTCTTATATCTGACCTCCGTCCTCCCCTTCAGTCTTATATCTGACCTCCGTCCTTCCCTTCACTCTTATATCTGACCTCCGGAGACTTCCATACTGGACTGGCAATCAGAGCACATAAATATTTCCTCTAGACCAGACTTGTTTAACCTTAATAAAATGTAATTAAGACACTTATATATACACACAGGGTTGTGAGACCGCCTTGGCATAATAGGGATCGAAGAGTGTAGGTGCTAACCTATGAGGTGAATTAGGAATAGAGGAAAGGTATTATTAAACACACAGTTAAATTGAAATAACTACACATGAAAGGGAAGCTAATATTTAACCGAGACTAAGCACTCTAACCACTTTTTAGCACTGTGAAGCTGCACTGGACTCCTTATGCGTCTCTGGTTCCGCCGTGTGACACTCTATAGAGCTGATGAGGGATTCCCCATCACCCTGAGAGTAAGACCTCTCCAAGATCATGCAATCTCGGGACGAATAGTCGAATATAAAGAAAGGTAAAATAATTAACCATTCACATGTGTGATGTAGAAATACCCTGTTGTATATCTAGACCAAGAATTATAATTAAAACATACAGTGGGGCAAAAAAGTATTTAGTCAGCCACCAATTGTGCAAGTTCTCCCACTTAAAAAGATGAGAGAGGCCTGTAATTGGCATCATAGGTAGACCTCAACTATGAGAGACAAAATGAGAAAACAAATCCAGACAAATCACATCGGCTGAAAAAAAGGAAAAATGATGAAATATCTCTGCACATATACTGAATAATCTAATGGTAAAATGATCAAATATATGCACTACGGATGAATAAGTGTTGATGGACAAATAATCTATGGAAACAAGATATCCCATGTTTGAATATCAATGTGAACCTACTATTGACAAATGAAGAATAATGAATATAACATATTAACTAATGATAAATAAGGAACTATATGTAGAAGTAGAAAATAGAAATAATTGAAGATGTTGAGATACAATATACTATATGCTGATTTTTGATCTCATGGTGGAATACTGACTGATATTGCATTATATGTGTGTTTTTTCTCAAAAAGACAGATTATTGCGGAAAATCGATAGATACAAACAAACAAAACAAACATACCCCCCTGAAGAAGCCGTTATGGGCGTAACGCGTAGGGGACTCATCAAAAAATGATATACTGCTTAAGAATTATATGGAATATGTAAGAGTTATATGAATGTACTACCTTGTAATATGGATTATAAGTATATGAATCAGCAATAGCCGTTAGAGACAGTATTCTGACATCTGGAGAACTACATGAATGTCACTACAAGTGGATTGTTTTATATTGAACTATGGGATTTTTTAATAATAATTAAATAAATATTTATTAAGTACATATATCCGAGTCCTTTCTAAACACACTCCATCACAATAGCAATATTGTAAATGATTCTTTGAAACTCAATAATTAGGAGGTGTGGACTCAGGTCACCTTGGCTGAGATCGGGAAGTGCTATTACTGGATTTACTTAATGAAATGAAGAAACCTTTGACATTGGAAGTAAGTGGGGATATGGCAGCTTAAATTGATGATCAGTAGAAAAGTGACCCCTCATAATGGTGGTCAGTGAAATGCTCTCCTATACATTGATGATCAGTAGAAGGCCCCCATGGGATTATTGGTGGGGGGCAGAAGGGCTCCTATACATTGATGATCAGTAGAAGGCCCCCATGGGATTATTGGTGGGTGGCAGAAGGACTCCTGTACATTGATGATCAGTAGAAGGCCCCCATGGGATTATTGGTGGGTGGCAGAAGGACTCCTATACATTGATGATCAGTAGAAGGCCCCCATGGGATTATTGGTGGGTGGCAGAAGGACTCCTGTACATTGATGATCAGTAGAAGGCCCCCATGGGATTATTGGTGGGTGGCAGAAGGACTCCTATACATTGATGATCAGTAGAAGGCCCCCATGGGATTATTGGTGGGTGGCAGAAGGACTCCTGTACATTGATGATCAGTAGAAGGCCCCCATTGGATTATTGGTGGGTGGCAGAAGGACTCCTGTACATTGATGATCAGTAGAAGGCCCCCATTGGATTATTGGTGGGTGGCAGAAGGACTCCTGTACATTGATGATCAGTAGAAGGCCCCCATTGGATTATTGGTGGGTGGCAGAAGGACTCCTGTACATTGATGATCAGTAGAAGGCCCCCATTGGATTATTGGTGGGTGGCAGAAGGACTCCTGTACATTGATGATCAGTAGAAGGCCCCCATTGGATTATTGGTGGGTGGCAGAAGGACTCCTGTACATTGATGATCAGTAGAAGGCCCCCATTGGATTATTGGTGGGTGGCAGAAGGACTCCTGTACATTGATGATCAGTAGAAGGCCCCCATTGGATTATTGGTGGGTGGCAGAAGGACTCCTGTACATTGATGATCAGTAGAAGGCCCCCATTGGATTATTGGTGGGTGGCAGAAGGACTCCTGTACATTGATGATCAGTAGAAGGCCCCCATTGGATTATTGGTGGGTGGCAGAAGGACTCCTGTACATTGATGATCAGTAGAAGGCCCCCATTGGATTATTGGTGGGTGGCAGAAGGACTCCTGTACATTGATGATCAGTAGAAGGCCCCCATTGGATTATTGGTGGGTGGCAGAAGGACTCCTGTACATTGATGATCAGTAGAAGGCCCCCATTGGATTATTGGTGGGTGGCAGAAGGACTCCTGTACATTGATGATCAGTAGAAGGCCCCCATTGGATTATTGGTGGGTGGCAGAAGGACTCCTGTACATTGATGATCAGTAGAAGGCCCCCATTGGATTATTGGTGGGTGGCAGAAGGACTCCTGTACATTGATGATCAGTAGAAGGCCCCCATTGGATTATTGGTGGGTGGCAGAAGGACTCCTGTACATTGATGATCAGTAGAAGGCCCCCATTGGATTATTGGTGGGTGGCAGAAGGACTCCTGTACATTGATGATCAGTAGAAGGCCCCCATTGGATTATTGGTGGGTGGCAGAAGGACTCCTGTACATTGATGATCAGTAGAAGGCCCCCATTGGATAATTGTGGGTGGCAGAAGGACTCCTGTACATTGATGATCAGTAGAAGGCCCCCATTGGATAATTGTGGGTGGCAGAAGGACTCCTGTACATTGATGATCAGTAGAAGGCCCCCATTGGATTATTGGTGGGTGGCAGAAGGACTCCTATACATTGATGATCAGTAGAAGGCCCCCATTGGATTATTGGTGGGTGGCAGAAGGACTCCTGTACATTGATGATCAGTAGGAAACACACTTACAGATAGCAAAAAAGATCATTGGTACCAGTGGCCACTTATCTCAGAGTCGGAAATTGCTCAAGGAACCCCTGACAACCTCTGGAGGAAACCCAGGGCTCCCGAACAACCTTAGTTGAGAAAGGCTGCTCTAGAGACTTCCATGCTTGACTGGAAAAAGGAAGCCCATATATACTTTTGTAGTGGACTGGGAAAAACCGGGTAAATATATGTTTCCTGTAGAGTCTAGATCAGTGATGGCGAACCTCGGCACTCTAGCTGTTTTGGAACTACAAGTCCCATGAGGCATTGCAAGGCTCTGACAGCCACAGACATAACTCCTAGAGGCAGATGCATCTTGGGATTTGTAGTTTCGGCACCGCTGGGGTGCCAAGGTTCGCCACCACTGGTCTAGACTAACCTTGTTCAACCTTTTTACCATGAAGAAAACCTTGACATTGGAGGTGTCCCCATGCAATGGAGGTCAGTGTAGTGCCCTCATATTGGTGGTCAGTGAAATGCTCCCTTACATAGGTGATCAGTGGGAAAAGCTCCCCCCACCTAAGATTGGTGGTCATCGGCAGAAGCTCTCCTTTACGTTTGTGATCAGCAGGAAAAATGCTGTCTACAGATAGCTAAAAAGATCATCGGTAACTTTGGTGACTTATCTCAGAGTCAGAAATTGCTCAAGGAACCCCCAGCAACCTCTGGAGGAAACCCAGGGCCCCAAAGAACCTTGGCTGAGAAAGGCTTCTCTAGAGACTTCTATACTGGTCTGGAAACACAGAGCCCATATACACTCTTTCTTTTGAGACTTCCATACTGGACTTCTAGACCGGCCTTGTTCAACCTTTCTAACATGAAAGAACTATTGACATTGGAGGAAAGTAGAGATATTCTAACTTACATTGATGCTCAGTGGAAAAGTGCCTCCATACATTGGTGGTCAGTGAAATGGTCCCCTACATAGATGATTAGTGGAAAACATACTCCTTACACATAGCTTAAAAGATCATTGGTATCAGTGGTCACCAGAACCCCTGAAGGAAACCCAGGGTTCCAAAGAACCTTGGTTGAGAAAGGCTGCTCTAGAGACTTCTATACGGGACTGAAAAACCAGAGCCCATATATACGTCCTCTAGAGATGTCCATACTGGACTGGAAACACAGAGCCCATATATACATCCTCTAGAGATGTCCATACTAGACTGGAAACACAGAGCCCATATATACGTGCTCTAGAGATGTCCATACTGGACTGGAAACACAGAGCTCATATATACGTGCTCTAGAGATGTCCATACTAGACTGGAAACACAGAGCCCATATATACGTCCTCTAGAGATGTCCATACTGGACTGTAAACACAGAGCCCATATATACGTGCTCTAGAGATGTCCATACTGGACTGTAAACACAGAGCCCATATATACGTGCTCTAGAGATGTCCATACTGGACTGGAAACACAGAGCCCATATATACGTCCTCTAGAGATGTCCATACTAGACTGGAAACACAGAGCCCATAAATACGTGCTCTAGAGATGTCCATACTAGACTGGAAACACAGAGCCTATACATACGTCCTCTTGAGATGTCCATACTGGACTGGAAACACAGAGCCCATATATACATGCTCTAGAGATGTCCATACTAGACTGGAAACACAGAGCCCATAAATACGTGCTCTAGAGATGTCCATACTAGACTGGAAACACAGAGCCCATATATACGTCCTCTAGAGCAGTGGTTCTCAACCTGTGTAACCTCAGTACCCACATTAAGTCGCAACCCAAGTCGCACTGCAATGCAGCACGTGGTACCTTAATGCATGGTAGGTGCGATTGCGTGGTACAGTTTAACACACTGTACTAGTGTGAATGGGCCCTCAAAAACACTGACATACATACACAGACATTCTCACACACACATACACAGTCCAAAACATTTTGCATTTACGAGAACTGGAGTGGATCCTTAGCTTGGGGTCCAGTGTGGACTGCGGTGCTGACGGGGCTCCAGCCATATGTGCATTGCTTGTACAGCTCCCTTGCGCGCTCTGTAGAGATGCCGCGAGCCAGAATGTGACGTCACTTTGGTCCAGGCACCTCTACAGGGCACGTGACGGAGCTGTAAGCAATACATTTATGGATGGAGCTCCCTCATGGGCATAGCCCCATCCCACTCCTCCTCAAGCTAACACTCGGTGCCAGGCAATATATTTTGAACGGCTGCTCAGTCCCAGGTCGAAAACCAATGTGGAAGGAAGACTGTGTGTCCTTCAGGTTCAGGTATCGGTGGCAGAGGGGTGGGGGGGAGGAGAAGAGGTGGAGGCCTCCTGAACAGCCAACCTCACATATCAGGACGTGAAACCCTTCTACACCTGCAAATCCCCACAGGATCTCCATCGCCGCCGACATCGCCACACACCAAACCGAGTAGAGAATTCACATTCCAATACATACTACTGCGGAAACTCTGAACTTTGCCATTGTCTTCCTTCCACATTGGTTTTCGACCTGGGATTCCTTGCAAGGACCAAGACAACACCTTGTGACGTCCTTCCAGTCCCAAAACGTGACTCCACGACCACGCCAACAGAAGTGTCCCATCACCACACCCCCCATCACATGTAAGTGCTCAACGTCCCCTTTCACCACCCCACATATACACATCCTCATTTACTCATCACTCCCCATCCACACACCTGGCACATGTTGCGCTCCTGCCCTCTTCTTTTTCCTGTTCAGTCTTACAATTGGACACCCCCGGTCCAATCAGTATAGGAGCAGCACACTGGCCACCATTCGCTACACCACCCTGGGAGTGCGCTAACCGACCAGTCTCACCTGAACTTTTTACTTGGATGTTGGAAGTAAGCCTGTCTACTACGAGCAAAGGATGGGTTCACTTTAAAGATGTCAATACACTACACCAATGTTCTTTTTAAAGGAGAACTATGGGGTTAGGGCTTTTCCCCATAGTTCTCCTAAGGGTAACGGGAGGACACAAACTAGCGTCCTCCCGTCACCCTAAGCTCAGTATATAGAGAGCTACAGCTCGTGGTATACTGAGACGCCGCAGCCGGAGCGGATCCCGACAATTATGTCTGGATCCACTCAGCTGCGTGAGTGACAGCTGGCTCTGCCTATCTAGAGGCAGAGCCAGCTGTGCCCGCCCCCTCCCCCGTCCGTTCCGCCAGTCAGCGCTGGAGGATCGGAGCGGGGGGAATCCAGTCCCTCCCGTCACGGCTCTCTGCAGTGACAGGATCGAGAAGTGAGCGAGCGCCGGTATGTGTTCCCTCATTTCCCGATCTACTGAGCCGACCTGTGACAGTCTCATTGTCACAGGTCGGCTAGAACTATGAGGAGGAGTGAAAAGCACCCCTCCCCCCTCATAGTTCTCCTTTAATTCTTGGGACATGGAAGGTTTTGGTCTCCCTACGGATTAAAACCATTGCCCCAAAGACTTCCATACTGGATTACTGAGGGAAGACAGTGAGTTTACATCAGCAAGCAGCCCGTCGGGGGCCCGTTCACACCAGAATAAAAATGTCTATAGCACAGGTCAGCATTTTTTATGGTCTCTACTTGAATCAATGTGATCGGCAAAGTGCAGGTGGACACACCCAGAAGGCAGCATGCAGGATTTTTGTTACATAGCGATACATCAGCATGAACAGGCGGTATGGATTTTCTCCTGTCCGTACGTTCTCAGCTGCAAAATATACACGACACCGCATCCAGTGTGATGGGGCCCCAGACATGCACTCAGTCGAGGGGCCATCAGTCTTTGAGAAGTATGGCAGCTGAAGCCAAAAGAACGCGCCATCCCTCACGTGCGCCTCCATGTAGTATAAGGAGGAGATGACTGGTGCGGAACAATGCCTCCCAACCAAAGTCCGTGTATTGGATATAGGAAAGCATTTCATGCTGGTGCAGCTCCACCTGTTCAGTACGTTATCCTCCATCTGCAACTGAAAACTGTCCACACGCAATATGAAGTAAACCTGCATCCGGCTTTTTCATGTTCAGTGGAGAATGGCTCCGGCAAGCGCTGGTGTCTCCGGCTATGGGATTGGTCGATGCTGCATAGTACACGCAGACGACTTCTCATTGCTTTCATGAAAAAGTCATGTGATTAAAGGAGGAGGAGATAAGTGCTCGCAACGCTCGCGCCTCCACCTCGGATTGTAGGGGGAGGGGACTTGCTGGCATTTTTTTTTTGCCATTGTTGGGAACGGTTTTGGGACGTTGATCTAATATGGCACCACTGGCTGAGGAAGTTTGTCGCTCTTGCGTCTGGTGCGCAGCTGCTCGTTCAGTCTGTTGCGTACCTCGCTTTGATCACACCTGCGCAGATTAAAGTGCCGCTCCACGATCATCATCACGCGTTGCTTGACGTTTAGCGGGATGCCCTTCCTGCCCCGCAAGCCGTCCAGGTTGACGCGGTTCACCCAGCTCTTATAGATGTCGAAGGGGACGAGGGCGCGGAAGACGAGAGCCGCGAACCTGCCCGGCTTGCCGGCGCTGCGGGCCAACAGCGTCCACTCCTTCTCTGTGCTGAGCTGGTGCATGGCGATGTTGGGTAGGCGCTCTCCGGTCTGCAGGGAAGCGTACTGGGGGTATCTATAAAAAGGAAACTCGGGGGAAGGGCTCGGCTCTGGCTCCTCCTCTCGTTTGATGGTAGTTGTGGGTAACGTATCGTCTTCCTCGTCGGGGGAATTCCGGTACACCCAGGAGGCGTGACCGTGACTCTGCTCGGAAACTGCACCCAGAGGCGGTTTGTAGGCGCACTGTAAACTGCTCTCTGGGGAAGCCCGGCCTGATTCTGTACACTGCGGTTCCTCGGAAGGCTGATTCCACAGTGAACAGGGATTCTGTGCCAGAACAGCAGGGAGCTGGGGTACAGGAGCGCCGACACTGCATGAAGCGTTGGCGGCGCAGAGAGTGCCCACCATCTCCTTCAGCTCCTTCATTTCCTGCATCAGGTGGTCCATCGCTGCCCTCATGCAGTCCCTCTCGTGCTGAGCCCGGGCCGTGCTTTTGCGACAGCGCCTCAACTCCCGCAACACTTGCTGCTGAATGCGACCCGGCCTTGTGTTCTGCCACTACGGAGAAAGAAATGCGGCAAGAATGAGACAAATGGAAACAGACACATTGTTGAAGAAAATAACTGGTTCGGATTCAGTTTTGTTTAACCTCTTGCCGTCCGCCGGTTAAAAAAAAACGGACGGACGGCTGACTCCTATCTGCGGGTTGCCGTATCCCTCTCCCTGCTCCTCCAGCGCTGACTGGCGGAACGGACGGAGAGGGGGCGGGTACAGCTGGCTCTGCCTCTAGATAGGTAGAGCCAGCTGTCACTCACACAGCTGGGCTGATCCCGACATAATTGTCGGGATCCCCTTCAGCTGCGGCGTCTCTGTATACCGCGAGCTACAGCTCCCTATATACTGAGCCTAGGGTGACGGGAGGACGCTAGTTTGTGTCCTCCTGTTACCCTAAGGAGAACTATGGGGAAAAGCCCTGACCCCTTCCTGCTGCCAGGAGGCGATCCTTCAAGAGATCAAAATGCCCGAGGCCTTACATGGGCTTCCTGATCAAGTGATCACTGTGATTGGCTGTCACAGTGGTCACATGATCAGGAGCCAGTCCTACCCAATCGTTGCCAGATGACTGGGAGCTGTCGGTGACGGCGCATTCACAGTGCAGGAGCGTGTGATTGGGCATGCTTGAGCGACACCAGATGAATGCATATGTGGCAGCATGGCATAAGGCCTACCGCCACGGTGCCACATATAAACCATAACGAGTTAACTTGCCATATCTGCCAGCCATGTTCCCTCAATACTTATATAGGTTCTGCTTCCTTTATGACTAGCTGATCAGTGTCGGATAGGGTGGCCACCTGTCAGTGATTCACCTGGACAGTCCGGGTTTTGAATGCTGTGTTCAGGTTTCATGGCAGCAGAAACCCGGACACAAGATGTCAGGCAGACAGGGGCAACCAAAATTAAGATTGGGGCTACTCACCCCCCACTAAAAATATTCTCAACCGTGGGTGACGCTATTTACATATGAATAAGCAGCGACTCGTTGTCCCGAAAAAATGTTCGCGCGTCGCTAGAGTGTTCGGAGTGTGAAGAAAAGGTGGCAACCCTAGTGTCTGCCTGACTAAAAACAATCGACTGTCTGATGATTGGTAGCAAGAGATCATGTGATCTAGGCTGCCTAGGCTGGAGGCTGTTTATTTTCCTGCCCACAACCTTTACATAAACTTAAACCCGTATGATGCCCATAACAACCCCCTTAGGCCTCGTTCACACCTGAACGTTTTGTAGCGCGTTCTACGCTCGACGAACGCTCTACAAAACGCTCAAACATCTAAATCCCATTGTATTCAATGGGTCTGGTTCCCACCTTGGCGTATTTTCCGCCCGTCCCTAACGCGCTACAAAACGGCCCACGCCTGAAAAGGTACAGGTACTACTTTGGGCCGTTTTTGTTGCGCGTTTCCATTGGGATACAGCCAAGTAGCCCTCGGAAACGCGAGTTTGTCGCGCGATTTTTTTAACCGCGAATCGCGCTAAAAAAACGCGCGACAGACGCGCATATGCAATACGCCTAGGTGTGAACCAGGCCTTAAGAACCACCAGTTGGCACTTGTGCGGTGGACATCAATCCCGACTCTTACTGGCAACTCTGACCCCTGCTTACGATTGGGAACCAATCAGCCTGATTCATAAACATTTGATCATTATATTTCTCAATGGGCATAAATGTGGATTGAGTTCTGGATGGGTGTGTAAGGAGGGGTGAGTGCTGCGAGACTATGGGGGGAATTTATCAAAACTGGAGCAGACAAAATCTGGGGCAGTTCCCCATGGCAACCAAACGGCTTCTCTCTTCAGTTTGCTCATTTGAGATTTGAAAATGAGAGATAGAAGCCGAATGGTTGCCGTGCAAATCTGCTCCAGTTTTGGTAAATTCCCCCCTGTGTGCTCACTTCCATTGCCTGCATCTATTACGGCAGACGTGTATGAGCATGACGGGCCTGGAGCACAGGCACCTCAAGTCCTACAAACGGGAGATAAGGGACACGGAGCGCTTATGATGCAGAATTCAACAAGTGATTCTACAGTGGCTGCGGCGCTGAGTTACAAAAGGAGACGGCATTTGTTGAAGGTAAGCAATGCCATTTATAAAGCTTCTCAAACATTTCTGCCTGGGGTTAAGCTTGAAAGAGTTTTGGTCACTTTAAGGAAAAAGATCCATAAGAAAAAAAAATACTCAGCTCCCTCGTGCGATCTAATATCTGGGCAAAAACCAAATGGTCTCTGCCTACAGGGAACAATGTGGCTGTTTAACATTGTTTGAGACTGCAGAGAATGTATTCCATGGCTGCAGCTAACGATTCTTTTCATAAACGATTAGTTAGCCAATTATTAACATTGATTAATCGGATAGAATACAAAAATTAATACCGTAAAATAAAATACACAATGGCAGCGTTACAGACATAAAGTTTACTTCAGGATAAAATGGTACGCACATTGGTTGCAATCACACTGCACTGGAACGTAGGGCATTGCAGTACCGCGCATTCCAGTGCGGGCAATCACACTGTGGACGGGAGGTGCATTTGGGATGCATTGAATAAATGGCAACGCAACGCACCTCCTGCAGCAACATTTGTCAGACCGAAACTGAAAAGGAGCTGGGATTGAAAAGGACATCGACCGCTGCAGCCAGCACCAGTGGGTAGGGGAGCTGAGGAGCAGAGCGGCGACTGCAACTAATCTGAAAGCAACTAATCGATGATGAGAATCGTTGCCGATTCTCATCATCGATTATAATTGATTAGTTGTTGCAGCCCTAATGTATTCAGTCAGACAGACCCTTCCCTTTAGAATTGCAGGGAGCCCAGCAAAGCACAAGTAATGTATAACAGCTCTAAGCAGATAGTACATGAGTAAATATGACCCCCTTCCCCCAGCTAAAGACAAAATACAAACTACAGATGTTCCTCGGGTTGCCAAGGGTCAGGTGCAGAATAAAGGCCGTGACACACTGCACGCGAAGCAGCGCGGAGCAGTGGCGCGCTGCCTTTGCGAGCAGTGTGTCATGTAATTTTCTGCTCGGCAGCTCAGCTTGCAGAGCTGAGCGTGCCGAGATGAACAATTTCAACTTCAGCCAATCGGCTCGCGCGTATAAACCGGCGCGACGGGATGCGACGTCTGGCCGGTTGTTACAGACGAGCCGATTGGCTGAAGGTGCAGTCAATCATCTGACGGCACTCAGCTCACACACTGCACGCGATGCTCCGTGCCGGAGAGCTTTGCTTCGCTCTGCACGGCTTCGCGTGCAGTGTGTCACAGCCTTAACTCCCAGTTAGTCGGCACCCACGGGGATAACTTTAGTTTCTGGTTGTTTGAGAGTCAATAGTAACTATCAAGCAACCATCCCCGAGGCGCTCTTCTTCTCCATGCACCCCTGGCTAGCTTCCGTAGCCGGCAGATGAATGTGAACAGCCGGGAGCACTAGGCAGGCTGCTATTGGCTTTTTCAAATTGCAATAGCCGATAGCAGGCTGGCTATTGAACCCGCCCACTGAGCAGAGGAGCGCACCTGAGAAAGAACTTTCTCTCTCAGGTCCACTCCTCCTCTTAGTGGGCGGGGTTTCAATAATCAGCCGGCAATAGCCAATAGCAGTCTGGCTATTGCTCCCCGCGCCAGTACAGTACACTCCTCGGTGTACGGTATGATCGCGTTACGCTGCGTTTATCAGAACATAACCCCATCGTAAACCGAGGAGTGTCTGTATAAGCTTATTAAATATTAAACAACGATAATAGTACAGAGACCACGGGTCGCGGCGAGCAGTGCATTCTGGGAGCGTACCTCAGTCTGTGTGGCTTGATCATTACAGGTAGCAACAGGGGGGTGCGGCTTCTCCTCCTCCGCCTCGGATTTGACCACCTGTGTGGACACAACGTCTGCGTATTCCTCACCTGCCAGCAGGGGGCAATCTTCATTTTGGGCCTCTGCTTTCTGCTCAGAGCCCCATCTAAAGGAAAACTGAAAAAGAACAAAGCTCCATTAAAACGTCAGCCTGAATCTGATCACGAGGACACAGCCGCATCTCCGAGCCTCTCTCCCCCCTCCACTGCAGCAGTCTAAGGTCTCGTAAATCACCACATTGTACACACTGTGTATAGAACGTGAGGATGCGGAGGGACATTGCTGCAGCAGAGGAGGAGGCAGGCTGGAGGGAGCGCTCTCACAGCCGGCCGGCCTCCCTAGACCAAGACAAGCAGTTAAAGGAGAACTATGAGGTCAGGGCTTTTCCCCATAGTTCTCCTTAGGGTAACGGGAGGACACAAACTAGCGTCCTCCCGTCACCCTAAGCTGAGTATACCGCAAGCTACAGCTCACGGTATACTGAGACGCCGCAGGCGGAGCGGATCCCGACAATTATGTCTGGATCCACCCAGCTGCCTGAGTGACAGCTGGCTCCGCCTATCTAGAGGCAGAGCCAGCTGTACCCGCCCCCTCCCCCGTCCGTTCCGCCAGTCAGCGCTGGAGGATCGGAGCGGGGAGGGGGGAATCCAGCCCCTCCCCCTGTCATGGCAGAGAGCCGTGACAGGATCGAGAGGTGAGCGAACGCCGGTATGTGTTCCCTCACCTCCCGATCTACTGAGCCGACCTGTGACAGTCTCATTGTCACAGGTCGGCTAGAACTATGAGGTGAGTGAAAAGCACCCCCCCCTCCCCCCTCATAGTTCTCCTTTAATCCTTGCAGTGCGGAGGTGGCCCCACTGCAAGGGTTAATAATAATTTTTCCCGGGGCGCAGGAAAGGGCTTTACACAGTACAAGCACAAACATTTCCCAGCAGACTCACCAGCCTGTTAAAAGGCAAATTCCACTGTCTAACTATTGGGGTTCAAAACAGAGGTTTTAGTTGCTCAACTTTTGCTAAATGGAAGCCGCACTGCCTGGTCAAGGCCCCTCTGTATAGTGCCGTCCTGACTCTAGTCTATGAGAGCCGCCATCTTGGAGCATATATAGCAAAGGATGAAATGGGTGCAGGTTCACTAGCACCATTCCTCCTTAAAGGCACAGGGACACACCAGGAGCCCCCACACATCACAATGGCAGCTGAAGCCCCCAGTGTCCTCACACCAAATGGCAAACGCAAACATTTTTGTCTTTGTACTGTGTCCGGGTCAATTCACACATGCGTTGGGGCTGCGCTGGCCGTTGTTTCCAGCGCAGCCCCAAAGCAACACAAGGTGGTTTGGCTTGTTGCCGATGGGGCTGGTTCACACCACCGCGTTGCAATGGGAAAAAGTATCAGGATGCGACGCAGTACAACCACCTATCACCTTGCTGTGCCCGTAGAACTGAATGAAATGTCACTTGTGACATTCAAATAAAGTTAAAAAAAAAAAAAAAAAAAGTACAGAGCGATATGCTGGGATCGGCGCATCTGCACTGTGCTGCGGAAACGCACAACAGACGCTGCGCGATTAGCGAAGCGTCTGGTGTGAATGAGCCCTTAGATGTGCGCCTTACTTAAAAAGCTAATTATAAATGGATGAGTGCAGTTGCCATTCACCCGTGTGTCTACAGTGGGAACGGACACAGACTAATAAATGATCTCTCAAAAGAAAAAGTTCTGACACACTCTCAGGTGGGACGCTGAGGAACTTTCAGGGTGTTTCCAGCAGTCCCCATAGAGCAGTGGTTCTGAACCTGTGGGTCGCGACCCAAAGTTGAGGGGGTCCCCACGTGCCTTGTGCTGCTCTAGGTAAGAGGCTCCTCAGCATCCTCCTAGCGCAGCAGTGTCAGTTCTCCTAGATGGTGCTGACGCAGCACAGGTCAGAGAGGATCAGAGAGAGGGGACAGGCAGGAGTGAGGGGAGGTGAGTGCTTGATCACCACAGAGGCCGCACTGGGCACCACAGAGAGTCCCACTGGGCACCACAGAGAGTCCCACTAGCCACCTGAGAGCCCACACAGATACTAGTATTGGTGCATCCCTACATTTACGGTTGGGGGTCACCACAACTTGGCAAATGTTACCAACCGGCCCTAGAAAGGTTGAGAACCACTGCCATAGAGAAATGACCCTCTGTTAGTGCAGTGGGCAAGTCTTTGCAGCTGTAGGAGCTCTAAAAGGACCAAGGCCTAGAACAGCCGGCTGATCCTGCAGGTACAGGGTAGTATGTACTTCATTGATAAGTTCTGAAACAACCCCCTGCATATCAGAATGCAGGAGACTGTGATGCATGAAGTAATAGACTGTTGGGACAGTAACGGGGCCGCAGACCCAGTCTGATTTAGGAGGTCCCGACTATGCAGGAGAGTTCACTTAGAACAGGGGTGTCAAACTCAATTTATTAGTGGGCCGCATCAACATTATGGTTGCCCTAAAAGGTATCTGTAAGACTATAAAAATGTATCTAACTTTATCATAATTGCCTCTGCATTCCATTATCACGGGTTTTAGTAATAACTTAATACCTAGATCTGAGAGTAGAAGTCTAGGAAATGGCCTGGTGGGCCGGATTCGGCCCCCGGGCCTTGAGTTTGACACGTGATTTAGAACCTCAGCTGGCAGAGTGTGCTGGTATCTCAACAGAAGTAGACACAAAGCCTAGAGTGGACATGGAGGTTCCTGTGAGGCCTTCACCGCACTCAACAGATCTGAAGTAGATTTCAATGAGGATGACCCCATGGAAATAGGGGTCCCAGGTTGCGAAATACATTGGTACCTTCTGGGTATACCAGCTAAATGCCCCCAGAACCACTAGGAGAGTATGGGCTGAGGTCACCTGTGGCAGCGGGACCGCTCTATGTTCCGCACAACGGTTATCTAACTAGGCCGAATGTGAGGCAAGGCCATAAGGACAGACGGCTGGAGGACTGGACATGAAGCAAACCAAAAAACAGCTTCCTCTATGGTAAGTGCACAAAAAGTCTATCATTGCTCAATGTCTGTCCCTTGATGGTACACAGCGTCCATTCCCAGCTGACCCTTCTGAAGGAAGCAATTAAAAAGGAATGGTCTTGAATATCCAGAGCAAGCCAACTGTCGTAGGGAATTCTGGTCTGGCACTGTCCAGGTATGTGACCGCAGGGGCCAAGTCAAGTGCAGGGCTGTTACAATACAGAAGACACAACACTGGAAAGATCCACCAATAACCATCAGCAGCAGCTTGATGAAAGCAATCCAACTCAAAAAGTCTCGATCCAACAGAGCTGGGCGTCTTACCTCCTTAGGACGCTCAGCTGAACGGAGTTGTGCAATCGGTATAGGGGTACAGCTCCTAGTGGCAGCTGGCCCTCTTTTTTCCCTATGCTTAGTGTCCCGTTCTCCTCTAAGTGGCAGTATACCCCACAGGTTAGGAATGTTCAGTGCTGTGTCCCTCAGTGACTGACGGAGAAAACCCCCCCAGACGATTAATGTGTGGCCAGCATAACTGGTGGTCCCTGCTGCATCTGGAGACACTGCGGCACTATAGCAGTAGGAATGGGTGCTAATTAGAGTGCAGAAGGGTTAACTCACCTCAACTGGAGGATCAGGGTGCGGAGGAGTGGGCGGCGTCTCTATTGGGCACTCTTCGATTTTGGGGTTCTTCTCCGCACAGCTGGCGGTCTCTCTCCACCTGGGGAAGCTCTGCTCCCACCCCGCTTTCAGATTCTCCCCGGCGTGCTTCTGCAGGTGGCGCTGCAGGGATTTTTTGCGGATGAAGCGATCCCAGCAGTAGGGACACTGATAGGGGCGCTCCCCGGTGTGACGTCTCATGTGCGCCACCAGGTCGGTCTTGCGGCTGAAGCTCTTGGGGCAGCAGGTACAGTGGAAGGGCTTGTGCCCAGCGTGACTCCACAGATGGGTGGTCAGAGTGGAATTCTGCCGGAAGCTCCGCCCGCACTGGTTACAGGTGTACGGCCGATCTTCCGTGTGCGTCTTCCGGTGAGCCGTCAGGTGTTGCTTCTTCACGAAGGTCTTGCCGCAGATGTTGCAGCCGTGTGGCCGGTCCTGGCAGCTCCCCATCTGGTGGGATAAGAAGTCGATGAGGTGACTCCAGCTCTCCCCGCACTGGGCGCAAGTGTGCACCTTCTCTGCGCTGCCCGGCAACTCCCGGCACTCCTGGTCCACGCCATCCGTCTCACAAAGTGATTTCATGCTTTTACTGCCGGGGCCGAGCCCGGCTCCATCCAGGTCACTTCTCTCCCCGGCACTACGATCCTGCACAGCCCTCTCCTGAGTGACCCCGGTATGGGAGTGGCTTTCGGAAACGTTCTCTCTGAAGGGTGAGTTCTTTGTGCGAGTTTCCTCTTCCCCCGACCTGGGGGCTTTCTTCACCAGACGTAGGGACCTCCTGCTGACCACCCTCACCCCTGCCCGCTGACTGGTACGCCTCCAATGAGTCCATCTGCTCTGGTACCCTTCACTGCGTCTTTTTACCACCATGTCACCCGCAGCAGACAGAACTGTAAATAAGTAACACAAATATATATATAATGATTATTCATATGACAAAAGAGGCATAGTATCATCTCCAGCACAGTATCTATACACCGAGTGGCCGGATTATTATATACACCGAGTGGCCAGATTATTATACACCTGTATATATATTTAACTCCAGCCTGCTCAAAGCTCACACTTTGTCTGTCATAGTGATGATTGGCTTTACTGACCAAAAGAAAGCTATAGAAGGGAGGGGTGCTTCGCTTTCTCAGTTCAATAGAACACCTCGTGGGATTTTGGGATTCCTGAGGAGCTCCAGAACATATTTCACGCTGGGGTCACCTCTAGGATCTCCTTTTAACCCCTTTATTAATGAGACCTTTTTTTCATTTTTTGCACCCATGTTACACTACTTAAAACTCCCACACATTATATTTTTTCTGAAAGCCGAGACCCTGTAGAATAAAATGGCGGCAGTTGCAAATTTTTATGTTGCACGATATTAGCGCAACTCCTTATCAAACCCCAACATTTAGTGAAATATTTACTTAAATGCCCCAAAACACAACATAATACCCATTTTTTTTAATACATTATAAAAGATGAGGTTACAACAAGTAAATAGATACCCAACATGCCCGGGTTAAAAACTGTGTGCGTCGTGAAACGGGGACAAAATTCACTACCCCCAAAAAGTCCATAGACGACGCTTTAAAAGCCCCCCACAGGTCATCAGTTTAGAGATATCCAAAAATACTGCCCCTGGAATTATTGCTCTCACTCCGGAGAGTGCGACAATACCCATCATGTGTAGCGCGTTAGTCGTTTTCATACGTAGGCGCACCCGACGCGTGTTTACGTTAAGAGGCGCGTGCTCGCGAGGACGGGGGCCTTAAAAAAAAAATGTTGACATTATTTTTAGATTTCTTTTATTTAATGTTCATTTTAAAAACTGTTATTTTTTTACAAGCCCCCCATGTGATAGCAGATGGTGGTGACAGGTACTCTTTAAGGTGATGCTGGGGGTCCAAAAGACCCCCTTAGTTTCACCTTTACACTCCAAAGCTATTGAAGGTCAGATTGCAGGCTTCAGGAGCCCGACACTGACAGCTATGGGACCGGAAGTGATGTCATCTGCGTCGCTGCCGGTCTCATAGAACGGGGAGGGGATCCGTGAAAGGAGGTTCGTCCATCTCCTCCCCAGCTCCCCGCCAACACCAAAGAAGGAGGGGCAACGGAGCCCAGAAAACACGGCGGGGGTCATCTCACGGGGGGGTGGGCACTTTACCGGCCTGTAGAAGCGATCTGAAGCCATCCCCCCAATTTTAAATAGGTAATGGACACACCCCTGCCATGCCCCCAGTTGGAGTGTGTCCATTTCCTCCTCTCCCCCCCCCCCCTGCGGGTCGCGGGGGGGGGGCGAGGGGGGGGGGGGGGGGGCCTTCACTGGGCCGTAGAAGCGATCTGGCGACAGCTGAGTCACCAGAATCGCTTCTACTGTAGAGCCGACAGCCAAGTTTAAACAGAGTCCTGATGCCAGCGACGTGCACTGTACGTCGTTGGTCGTGAAGGAGCTAAATCACATTAATAGTTTAGACTTAGTACTTAATTATTTTATTACCGTTGGCAATCATGGCCCCGAACTGACCTGCAGCCTCCACTCCAATGTCCACACAGGGGTCTTCTCCTCTCTCAATCTTCAGCACAATCTCCGGGGGGGATTCTGAGAGTCCTGCAGAGAGATTGGCACACGTTACACGGCACCCCCACCAAGGTTGGATCTCCATACTGAACCATGGTCCGGAAAGATGATGATACATATGTTTATGTTACGCCTAGACAGATAATGGCTCACCCAGCGCGGTCAGGTTCTTGTAATTGTCCGTCATCACCTGGCAGTACAGATCCTTCTGCTGGTCCTGTAGCCCCTTCCACTCCTCCTCTGAGAAACACACCGCCACGTCATCGAACGTCACCAGGGACTGCAATACACAAACACTGATTGTCCCTAGACAATGCAGGGGTATGTGTGTGTGTGGGGGGGGGGGGGGCAACAAAGGGGCCTTTT
>NW_017308067.1:207719-210916 GCF_000935625.1 Nanorana parkeri
GGCTCCTTTGCTGCCCTCCTGCAGATTCATTTAATCTATTCTTCTGCACCATCGGAGTATTATACCCAAAAGCTTCACTCCCCAGACAGCTTTGTGTTTCCATTGTCATGTCCCTGGGTGATGTAAATGTCTCAGCTGCTGAGCAGATAAATGTAAAGGAAAGGAATAGAAGGGGGTAAGTAATAATAAAGACCAGTCACTGCTGCTCTCTCTCCTTGTGCAGGGTGACTGGTCTTGTCCCCGCCCCCTACTGTAATAAAGACTGATCACTGCTACTCTCTCTGCTTGTGCAGGGGGTCTTGTCTCCGCCCCCTCCTGTAATAAAGACTAATCACTGATGGTCTCTCTCCTTGTGCAGGGTGACTGGTCTTGTCTCCACCCCCTCCTGTAATAAAGACCGCTCACTGCTGGTCTCTCTCCTTGTGCAGGGTGACTGGTGTTGTCTCCACCCCCTCCTGTAATAAACACTGATCACTGCTGCACTTTCTCCTTGTGCAGGGTGACTGGTCTTGTCTCCGCCCACTCCGGTGATAAAGACCGGTCACTGCTGCTCTCTCTTTGTCCATGGTGACTGGTCTTTTCTCCACCCTTTCGTAGCTTCCAGTAGTGGGTGGAGCCTGCTGAACAATATCATAGCTCAAAACCCCAACCATAACTACACTAACCCAAATCCTTACACCAAGTAACATAGGCTAACCTTATTCTTACTAGCTACACCCACTCTCATACAGAAATACATATTAATGTTAAAGAAAGACACAGAGATAACCTCAACCCTACTAATCACACTAATTCTAACATAAAGTACCTAAATGTGACTGCGGCAAACATAACCCAAATCCTAAGTATCTAACCGCAACCCTAATGGAATACTAATGGGTTAAAGTTCAGCCAGCATATAGCTGAGCGGATGCCGTTAGCATGGCACTAGTGCCCCTAGATGGCGCTAAAGACTATACTTCCTATACTTCTCAGCGCCATCTAGGGGACATAGTGCCATTCGAATGGCATCCGCCCGGCTATACGGCAACTAACGGCACAAAAATGTAACACAAGCAGCTGATGATATCTGTCTTCTTCCAGTGTCCAGTTGCCAGAATGTAATTATATTACTATCCGTCCGTCATAAGAGCCCTCCCCATGACCCGGCATCTGCGTGCCACAAGCAGCAGTCATGTGACCCCCTGTGATGTGTCATGTGATGTGTAAAGTGGCCCCCCGTGTGCAAATAGGATACCTGCATTATGGAGGTTGAACGCAGCTTCCTGTCACTTAGCCGTCCCGCTTCATCTGTATATTGGATGGGTGGGGGAAGAGGGGCTCTTTAAGTACAGTCACTGTATTGGGGAGTCTCTATACAGTGATGGCTGGGTATATGGAATAAGAGTCACACAGGGTAAGGGGCTTTGTATGGTATAGAGAGGGATGTTTTATATGCAGAGGGATTCTATATGGTGTGGTATATGGAAGAATGTTACCTATAGGAAGGGACTCTATATAGTATATGGAGTGTGGCTATTTAGAGAAAGGGGCTCAATATGGTATATGGTGGCAGGTTATATAGGAAAGGGGGTGTATATGGTATATGGAGGGAGGTTACATAGGAGAAGGGGCTCTATATGATATATGGTGGCAGGCTATATAGGGAAGGGGTGTCTATATGGTATATGGAGGAGCGTTATATGAGGGAAGCGGTCTATATGGTATATGAAGGGAGGCAAAAAAAGATTTGAAAGGTAAAGGTTTTTAGTATATAGAAGGAGGGGATATAAGGGGGGGGTATATCCTAGACAGGTCTCTATAAGATAAATGGAGAGGGTTATATAGGTGACAGGGCTCTATATGGTATATGAAGGGGGCTATAAATGGGATCTAGTTTTATAGAACACAGGGCTCTATATGGTATATAAGGGGGCTACAATATATGGAGGGGGTTCTATATGAGACAGGGCTCTATATAATACATGGAGGAGCTAGGGGAAGGGGCTCTCTATAGTAAATGGAGGGGATTCTACAGGAGACTCTATATGGTACACTGAGGGGGGTTATATAGGAGACAGGTCTCTATATAGTATATGAAGGAGTTTATTTAGGAGACATGGCTCTATTTAGTATATGGAGTGGGGTTATATAGGGTATAGGGCTCTACAATATAAATGAAGAGGGTTATATAGGTAGCAGGGCTCTATATGGTATATGAAGGGGGCTATATATGGTATATATAAGGGCTATAACATATATGGAGGGGGTTCTATAGGAGACAGGGCTTTATATGGTATATGAAGGGTCCATATAGGGGAAGGGACTCTATAGGACACAGGGCTCTATATAGTCTATGACAGGAGTTCTGTAGGAAACAGGGCTCTATATGGTATATGAAGGAGTCCATGTGGGGGAAGGGGCTCTATAAGGATCCCCAGTTCTGCAGTCTCTCCTCTCAGCTCCCAGTAATACATTGCGGCCGGAAGTGCCCGGGACTCATCCATTCCCACTGACGTCACGCATCCTGCATATGTCACATGACTAGTTGCAGCCACGCCCTCAGCGGGTGACAGACGGCTTCTTCCCTTATGCCCCGTGATCGGGGCCCCCACAAATATCCTCCCCCCAGGGGAACAGCGTGCGGGCTCTACAGTTCCGCTGTGCTGGAGATATGCCGCCGTGTGCTGCGATGGGCTCGGGGCGTCTCCAGCCCGGCCCATGTCTGGCCATGCAGCATGTTGATGGTACCGGTCCATTCCATGTATGTGTCACCTGACCTCCCCCTGCTGCCCACAGCCCCTCCCCCATACATCACAATCTGACCCTATGAGGGCCCACCTACACCATCCAACCAATTGTACCCAATCTTGCAGGACCTCCAATTACACAGAATGTTGGTAGCTCTAAAGGAGATTGTACCATCAGCTTGCAACATGGATGGTGAGCCTCAGGGATCATGCACATGTGTGTGTGAAAATACTCCCATCTACTCTGAATCTTTCTGCCAGAATTTTTTTTAACATTGTGGCGTGCGTTTGTGTGCATGCAGCCTTCAGAGGTATATGCATACAAACAAATTCTATTGGCTAGAACATTCATTTATTCCAGCCACGGGAATGAATCTCTGTGCACACACATGTGTTTACTTGAGTCATGCCAGGGAGCTCCTCACATGTTTCAAGCCATTTTATTTGTACCCCGCCCCCCCCACCCCC
>NW_017308067.1:211167-214296 GCF_000935625.1 Nanorana parkeri
CTATAATACGGGTATAAGCCCCATAATCTGCATGAACACTGTAAGGGAGCCGCCTTCAGAGGCATTACAAAATAGAAATTCCTCTAAAAGCTGCATTTTTTTTTTTACACCCGTGTGCATGAGGCCTGAGCCAGGAGCCTTTTCCTCCAGTGTGACCACCTGAAGGGGGAGAAGATCTATTCCACACCAAGCTGAGCACATCAGACCAGATCTGCATTCCCTTACAAACCTCTGGGAGGGCAAAACCCACTCGAAGGAGATCAGCTGCAGATCATGAGGTCAACTCCAGGTAAGATGGAGGTCAACTCCAGGTAAGATGGAGGTCAACTCCAGGTAAGATGGAGGTCAACTGCAGATCATGAGGCCAACTCCAGGTAAGATGGAGGTCAACTGTAGATTGGGGATATTGCGTGCATCAGACGAGATCTGCATTCACTTAAAAATCTCTGGGAGGGCAAAACCCACCTGAAGGAGGTCAGCTGCAGGTAAGGAGGAGGTCAGCTAGACCAGACTATACCAGATGATCCTGTACACTTGCTTTTAGGCCTTCCTATACCACATCTTCCAAAAAACATTACTAAACTTATCAACCATGTCCTCACTGCAGCAAGATGCTTTATAGCTTTAAAATGGCGACAAATTACCCCCTCCCCCCCCCGCCATGTAGAATAGGTGCGAACGGCTCGAATTCATAATAATATCCGTGAATTTAATCTGGTGTGGTCCCCTTGGCAAACACTTGACAATACCAACGGCAATGCTCTTATATGAAACACTATCTCCCGTGAAGCAGAGATAAGATGCGTCTCTTGTCCCTTGTCCTTTTTTTGTTTTTGTTGTGCTTTCATTTTTATTTCTTTATTGTCAAATTATTCTATTAACTAGATCGGTATAAAATTGTATGATGGTTTTAGGCTGCGTTCACACCTGACCGTTTTGTAGCGCGTTCTACGCTCGACGAACGCTCTACAAAACGGTCAAAAATATAAATCCCATCGTATTCAATGGTCTCGTTCCCACCTTGGCGTATTTCCGCCCGTCCCTAACGCCCTACAAAACGGCCCACGCCTGAAAAGGTCCCGGGACTACTTTGGGCCGTTTTGTAGGACGTTTTCCATTTGGATACAGCCAAGTAGCCTTTGGGGTTGCGCGGTAAAAAAACCGCGCGACAGACGCGCATATTACAATATGGCTAGGTGTGAATGGGGCCTAATTGCTTTTCAACTAAGGCCCCATTCACACCTGGGCTTATTGTTATATGCGCGACCGTCACGCGTTTTTTTTACCGCGATTCGCGGTAAAAAAAAAGTCGCGCCATTCCAAAGGCTACTTGGCAGTATCCAAATGGAAAACGCCCTACAAAACGGCCCAAAGTAGTCCCGGGACCTTTTCAGGCGTGGGCCGTTTTGTAGGGCGTTAGGGACGGGCGGAAATACGGCGAGGTGGGAACGAGACCATTGACTACAATGCTATTTATATTTTTGACCGTTTTGTAGAGCGTTCGTCGAGCGTAGGACGCGCTACAAAACGGTCAGGTGTGAACGCAGCCTAATGTTATTGTTGACCTTTACTTTTGTATACTCACTAAAAAACTTGAATAAAAACCTAATTAAAAAAAAAATAGATCGGGAGTGTGGGCGGGATATTGCTTGCATCAGACGAGGAAGGATGAAGGTGGTCAGCTGCAGGTAAGGAGGAGGTCAGCTAGATCGGGAGGTCAGCTGCACATCATGAGGTCAACTCCAGGTCATAAAAAGGCTCAACTGTAGATCAGAAGGTCAACTCTAGTTGAGAAGATCAACTGTAGTTCATGAGATAGTCAACTGTAGATCAGGTCAGCTACATGTCACGAAGTCAGCCACAGATCAGGTCAGCCACAGGTCAGGTCAGCTACAGATCAGCCACAGGTCACGAAGTCAGCTACAGATCAGGTCAGCTACAGGTCAGCCACAGGTCAGCGTCAGGTCACGAAGTCAGCCACAGATCAGGTCAGCCACAGGTCAGGTCAGCTACAGATCGGCTACAGGTCACGAAGTCAGCTACAGATCAGGTCAGCGTCAGGTCAGCTACAGGTCAGCCACAGGTCAGGTCAGCTACAGGTCACGAAGTCAGCCACAGATCAGGGCAGCTACAGGTCACAAAGTCAGCCACAGATCAGGTCAGCTACAGATCAGGTCAGCTACAGATCAGGTCAGCTACAGGTCACGAAGTCAGCTACAGATCAGGTCAGCTACAGGTCAGGTCAGCTACAGGTCAGCCAACGGTCAGGTCAGCTACAGGTCACGAAGTCAGCTACAGATCAGGTCAGCTACAGGTCAGGTCAGCTACAGGTCACGAAGTCAGCTACAGATCAGGTCAGCTACAGGTCACGAAGTCAGCCACAGATCAGGCGGGTCAACTGGAGGTCAGCTGAAGGACTGGAATTGCCCACCCCCGACATACTCCGGGGGTCATGGACCCATACAATCCTGCACTCAATGTGATGACCCCCCCGAGTGCCAAGGAAGAGGACCCCCCCCGCGAGTGCCAAGTGACCGGCCTGAGGAGATCTGGATGATGCAAATATAAAATAAACCATAAAACACATCTGCTGGGGCCTGCGTGAGGAGGAGGGGCCAATGGGGGCCAGTAGGTAGAGTTGGGATTTAAGGCTGGCCGCCCCCTACGTAA
Source organism: Nanorana parkeri (assembly GCF_000935625.1). Lineage (NCBI taxonomy): Eukaryota > Metazoa > Chordata > Amphibia > Anura > Dicroglossidae > Nanorana > Nanorana parkeri. The sequence continues at coordinate 213,838 of NW_017308067.1, forward strand.
CCCAAATGGCTTAAAACAAGCAATGTATATGCCGTATACACACGGCGGGGGAGGCCAGCCTTAAATCCCAGCTCTACCTACTGGGGGAGGAGCAGATTTGCACTGCAACCAATCAACTTCACTGTATCATTTTCAAGTCTTACCTGAGCAAACTGAAGAGAGAAGCTGATTGGCTGCCATGTGCAACTGCTCCAGTTTTGATACATTTCCCCCACTGATCTAACTGACCACCGCCATGCAGGAAAAACAAAAAAAAAGGACTGCTTTATAGTGACAGCATGAAAACCTCGGCTAAACAAGAAAATTGGATAGTTTTTTGGTGCCTCTGCGTTCATCGAAGGACACAGCGGAGATCTTTAGAGCTTGACCGTTGGGTTATAGCGCCGCCATCCGGAGTAGTACACTTGGCACAAAACACACAACCGTCTAGGGGCGACCCCAGCAGGTGGCCATCCCCCC
>NW_017308067.1:214583-234272 GCF_000935625.1 Nanorana parkeri
CTATTACCCAACGCTCAAGCTCTCCACTCCGTCCTTCAACGAGCGAAAGAGAAACTGTGTTTAGCTGGAAACCTATCGACCATTTACAAGTCCTGCTCGGGACACATACCACAAGGCATCTGCTTTACCTACAATCGTGTGCCCCTCTGAAGCAAGTCTGAGTAGGCCTAAAGCTCCACCCTTTGTAGCCCTGTTCAATACAGTGCCTCAGTGTTGGGAAAGGACAGCGGAGAGGGCTTAGTCCTGAAGTCATGCTTCTGTAACAAGCTGAAACCGTTTCATAGAGGCACGCACATTCTGGGTACCAAAACTGACCGTTGGCACCACGCAGAGCCCACACATTCTGGTTACCAAAACTGACCGTTGGCACCACGCAGAGCCCACACATTCTGGTTACCAAAACTGACCGTTGGCACCACGCAGAGCCCACACATTCTGGGTACCAAAACTGACCGTTGGCACCACGCAGAGCCCACACATTCTGGGTACCAAAACTGACCGTTGGCACCACGCAGAGCCCACACATTCTGGGTACCAAAACTGACCGTTGGCACCACGCAGAGCCCACACATTCTGGGTACCAAAACTGACCGTTGGCACCACGCAGAGCCCACACACTCTGGGTACCAAAACTGACCGTTGGCACCACGCAGAATTCACTTTAATTTTAAAGCTCTTCTCCGGGCAAGCCAAAAAACGTCCCTTCCAGAGGTGCTACGCCCACACTGCAAGGACTTAACGCTCACTTATGCCTAGGGTGCAGGATCGCTGCTCCAGCCGGGTCTCACTCCGGGCTGCAGGACGGGTCCCCGCAGCTCCTTCTCCCCTCTTGGGCTCCAAGGGCCACTGACGTCCTCACTACTATTGCACAGACCTTTAATTAGACCGCAGGACACCAAGGGTCATGCGTTCTGCCAGCTGAAGAGGGGAGAGAGCCGAGCGCTAACCAGCTTGGGGATCAGATAAGTTGAAGTGCTCTGATCCCGTCCATTGGGCAAAAACAAGCATCCAACCCTTTGCAGTGCAGTGATGGCCCCTCCGCAAGGGGACCAAAGATGGGCTTTAAATGTTTAAAAACACCAAGATCACGTTCCCTATGAAGTTTACTCGCTGATTTTTCTGGTTGCTACGGGTTACCACGGCAGCCCACTCATGTCCAGGCAAGCATTCATCTCGCACACGTCAGAGGCCTCCTTCATACAGAGTCGTGTGAAATAAAAGGCAGGAAGAGCGGTGGTGCAGCACAGATATCGCTTTACAGACAAATCACAGACACAACAAAGACTTCCATTTACATGGTCGGTAAAATCGCAGGGGGAGCCGTTTATAATGGGGCGAGATCGGGGGAGGGGAGATTTGTTCATATTAGATTGACATGACAATCCTTAGTGTGTGCGATATCCCGGCATACAGATCAGAGAGGCTGCCATCTGCAATTACCACCCACCCCATACATACCTGTGCTCAGCCAGGGTTGTAGCCTGATCCCGGCCGCTAAGCATGATGGGTAAAAGAGCACAATACCGCGCTTACCACTTCAGGACCGCCCAATGTAAAAAACAAACACTGCTTGTACGGTGCAGCAGAATGTGACCCCCCCCCCCTCAGCAACTGGCTACCTCCTCTGTCCCCAGACTGGAACAGCGGGTCTCCCCTGACTGATCGGAAGGAGATTCTAGCCGCTGATCTCTCCTCCGATCACTGGACCCCGGAAGTGATGTGCATTACATCACGTCTGGGGTCACTGTACACATGGTCTCCGGCTCCTAGAGCCAGAATAAGAAGCTGCTGAAGTAGATCTCTGGCTTCCTCAGCTTCTTTGGGGGCGCCTAGGTGACATTAGGACCACTGATGTCTCCATAAAAAAAAAGACCTGTCTCTTTGCCATCTCACTGGGAGATTGTTAGCCCCGTATGTGAGAGCAATAAAGTTACGTGGAAAAAAAAAGCTTAAAAATGAAAGTCGTATATTAAAAAAACGCTCCTTTTAAAAAAAGTCCCCGCCCCCACAAACACGTGTTAGGTGCGCCTATGTGCTAAAACAACAACTGCACCACACACACGTCACATATCGCTGCGAACGTCGGAGCGACAGCAATATTTCCGGGGCCGTCAATCACCACTAAACCGACGGGCCTCTGCTTTCCAAAAATATATCATTATATTGGGTATTGAGCTGTTTTCTTGCCAAAAAATTCAGATTTTATAATGTCGGTGCAATTATTATAAACTTGCCAATCAAATGAAGACATTGCTCCGGGCGGCAGGTGGCTAAGGAACCTGTCTGTCATAAGGGGGGTGACACGAAGTTTTATGGACACCATCACATCTGTATGAGCTCATTGAACATCCCTCGTCACAGCGATGGCCATCAATATGGAGTTGTCACCCCGTTTGCAGCATAACAATCCCCGACTCTTTCCACAAGATTATGAAGTGTGTCTGTAGGGATCTGTAGAGTATGTTTGAGGTTACCTATTGCTGTTGGAGGAGATCTGGCTCACAATCAGCATTCTGATTCACCCAAAAGGTGTCCAGTAGGGTTGAGGTCAGGGCTCTGTGCAGGACACTCGGGTTCCTCCTCACCAAGCTGGTCACACCGTGTCTTTATGGAGCTGACTTTGTACACAGGGGACAGTCATGGTGGAACAGAAAAGGGTCTTCACCAAAACTGTGACCACAAGGCTGGAAGAGCACAGTTGTCCACAATGTCTTTTTATCATGCAGTATTAACAGACCCTCCACTGGAGACACCTGAATGCAATCATTTGGAGGGGTTCCAATTACATCCCAACGGTGTTCAGTAGGGTTCTGTTAAGGCAACTTGAGGTTCCTCCACACCAAAGTCATCACACCATGTCTTTATGGAGCTGGCTTTGTACACGGGGGACAGTCATGGTGGAACAGAAAAGGGTCTTCACCAAACTGTGACCACAAGGCTGGAAGAGGACACATTTCTTCGTATAGTGTTCCATTAACAGAACCTTCACTGGAGACACCTGAACTACATAGTTACATAGTATTTGAGGCTTAATAAAGACACAGGTCCATCGAGTTTAACCAAATTATGAATATCATTTGGGTTTAAAAAGGGTAAGAGAAGACCTGGCTAGCAATGAGCATTCTAATTAATCCCAAAGGTGGTCACAGTAGGGTTGAGGTCGGGGCTCTGTGCAGGACACTCAAGTTCCTTCACACAAAACTGGTCACATCATGTCTTCATGGAGCTGGCTTTGTCCACAGGGGACAGTCATGGTGGAACAGAATAGGATCTTCCACAAGTTCATCTGTTGGTACTTGTGCCCATTCAGCCAAAAGGGCATTTGTGGAGTTGGGTACAGCTCTTGGTTGAGAAGACCTGGCTGGTGTTCAATAGGGTTGAGGTCAGGACTCTGTGCAGGACACTCAAGTTCCTCCACCAAACTGGTCACCCCATGTCTTTATGGAGCTGGCTTTGTACGCAAGGGACAGTCATGGTGGAACAGAAAGGGGTCTTCACCAAACTGTGACCACAAGGCTGGAAGAGAACAATGGTCTACAATGTCTTTGTATGATGTAGTATTAACAGAACCTTCACTGGAGCCACCTGAACTACAAAATACTATGTAACTAAGGTTTAATAAAGACACAGGTCCATCGAGTTCAACCAAATTATGAATCTTATCATTTGGGTTTAAAATGGGTAAGAGAAGACAGGGATTGCAAAGAGCATTCCAATTACTCCCAAAGGTGCTCAGTAGGTTTGAGGTCAGGGCCCTGTGCAGGACACTCGAGTTCCTCCACCAAGCTGGTCACACCATGTCTGTATGGATCTGACTTTGTACACAGGGGACAGCCATGGTGGAACAGAAAAGGATCTTCCACAAGTTCATCTGCTGTTATTTGTGCCCATTCAGCCAAAAGAGCATTTGTGGAGTTGGGAACGGCTCTTGGATAAGAAGACCTGGCTGGTGTCTGGAAGATGCAGCAAGTAGGACTTTATTCAATGCACCTGCAACCACCAGGACATGTAAATGAGACCCTGAGGTGCGGTCGTGATGTTGGATGAGAAGACGACTCACAATTGCATTCCAATTCATACCCTAGGTGGTCAGTAGGGTTGAGGTCAGGGCTCTGTGCAGGACAATTGAGTTCCTTCACACCAAGCTGGTCCAACCATGTCTTTATGGAGCTGGGTCCGTACACAGGGGACAGTCATGGTGGAACAGAAAAGGGTCTTCACCAAACTGTGACCACAAGGCTGGAAGAGCACAAATGTCTACAATGTCTTTGGATGACGGAGTATTAACAGAACCTTCACTGGAGACACCTGAACTCCATCATTTGGAGGAGTTCCAAATTCATCCCAAAAGGGTTCTGCTAAGGCAACTTGAGGTTCCTCCACACCAAAGTCATCACACCGTGTCTTCATGGAGCTCCCTTTGTACACAGGGGACAGTCAGGGTGTAACAGAAAAGGGTCTTCACCAAACTTACCACAAGGTTGGAAGATCACAATTGTATACAAAGTCTTTGGATACCACTGCATTACCAGGACTCATCACTGGATACACCTGAACTCCACCATTTGGTTTTTCGAATGGGATGTCCAATAAGCTCACATAGGTGTGATGGTCAGATGTCTACAAACCTGGATAGGGGGTCACCAAACGCAAGGTGCGCAACATATGAATATTGACCTTTCTCCGAGTTAGAGCTCAGCACATCTGCTTACCATAGTGCAGTGTAAGAGAGATGGGTGTGCTGTATTCTAGAAGGAAAGATCAGCCGGAGATCCAGCATGGGTATGCACCAGAACCATGTGGTATCTACTACCACCCAGTTATCTTGACTGTGAAGGTTCTCATCTATCCAGGTCATGGTATATCTCACCTTGACTTATTTTCTACAGATACACCCAGTTATCTTATATATTATTCTGTGACAGGTAGGTTCTCTTTAATGGCACCCAGCTGCACATTTCTCATGGAGAGATGCTGGGAGTCTTGGTCACTGGATCTATGAGTGAGGAAGAAACATTGATTGCAGAAACTGAGCAATCTACCACCGACCGCCGTGTTTGATAGAACTCTAGAATTTGGTTGTGAAGCTAAAATCAGGTGATAAAAGGCGACACCTTCGAAAAGGTTTCTCCATAAATCTAATCTAAAAAAACCTACGATAAGGTCTTCCTACGGGGCCAGAGGTTTCCTGGTTGGGCGTATCACAGTCTATCCCACCTTCATTTGGTCAATCCAAACCACCATTTTATGTCTTCAATTGCTTTTCAACATCAAACACAAAAGGCAACTGAAAGTTCAATTGCTGAGTCGTGTTGGCGTGTGTATGACCAGCTTTGGGGGTTCACGCCTCTTCTAGGGGAGAAAAGGGCTTTCTTTATGATTGACCCGGCTGGACATACATATAAAATCTTCAACCTGATTCCCCTACCATGATAAAACAGCGCAAGCAGGTAATAAATACTATAGACCAGCGGTTCTCAACCTGTGTAACCTCAGGACCCACATTTGTCCTTGGTCATTAAAGTGACATTAAACCCTCAGATTTTTTAACATAAACCAATACTGTAATGTGCGCCTTACTGTAATCCATGGTAGTTTCACTTCTCTTTGCTGCTCTTCCTTTTAAATCCTCATGTCTTCTCATGCTTGGGGAGAACTTCCCTTTGCAGCTGAGTGTCTCTTCCTGTAGTGCTGGCTCAGGTTACAAGCCTATACAAACCTATACACAGACACCGTGTATCCATTCCTGAGACAAGGCAGTCTGCTGCAAAACAGAAGTTCTCCCCCAGCATGAGAACAGATACGGATTTAAAAGGAAGAGCAGCAAAGAGAAGGGAAACTACCATGGATTACAGTAAGGCGCACATTACAGTATTGGTTTATGTTAAAAAAATCTGAGGGTTTAATGTCACTTTAAGTGGCGACCCAAGTCGCACTGCAATGGAACGCACGGCATAGCGGTACCGCATGTTCCATTGCGAACTGTGGGTGGGAGGTGCGTTTAGGATGCCATTCAAAGATCCACCCAGTTTCCATAGCTTACGAGAGCTGGAGTGCATCCTCAGCCTGGGGGTCCAGTGTGGGCTGCTGTGCTGTGACGGAGCTCCATCCACACGTACCACTCCCTCGAGTGCCCTGAAGACGTGCCGGGAGCCAGAATATGATATCACTCCGGTCCAGGCATCTCTACAGGGCACGCGAGGGAGTGGTACGTGTGGATGGAGCTCCCTCACGGTCATAGCCCCAGCCCATCCCAACCCCCATCTGACGCTCGGCACCAGATTTTGAATGGCTGCCTGGCGAGAGAACTGACAGGAGGAGCCAATAAGTTTCACACCTAGCATAGTGGAAGGCACGCGGCGACCCACTGATCATGGGGTCACGACCCACCAGTTGAGAACCAAGGCTATAGAAAGAATTCTAACGATGCCTGAGCTCAATGAGATTTGAAAGGGTTCATAAGTCTCACATCAACCATGCAGTACTCGCAGGCATTGCTGAAGTTCTATAACACGATGAAGGGGGAGTGTGTGAACCCCTCACTCTAGAAGTTTACACCACAACTCCGGCACTGATCACGATTACGTCCTGACCCTCTTATTTGAGCGCTATGTAGGGTCAGTGACCTAGAACGGTGGTCCTTGTACTGCTGATCAATAACATATCACTCTGCGCTTCATCACCATTCGCGTGACTCCGTTACGGCTTTCCACATATCTAGATTCCTTTCAGGACCCCCATCCTGATTTGGGGGGGGGGGGGGTGCCTTGCTGTATGGGGGCAGCCTCAGCAAAGTGATTCAGCTCGATAGAGTCGGACGATCGCATTGGACATTGATAATTTGAGATCGAGCTCCTATTGCATGTACCCCCGAATCTCTCACGCACACCAGACCACAGGGGGAAAACCTTTGGGGGATCACACCGTAGTGACCCCCATATTGCACCTGACAGACAGACGGACACGTCCTGCCCATTCACACGCCGGAGCTTTGGTTTGCTCCGGGCACAACATCTGTAGGGAGGAAGTTTAGTGTTTGAACATCACATGGGGGGAGGGGGCGGGGTAAGTAACAGCACCAATGCAGGATAACAGGAGGGTCCATCAGACACCCAAAGTGCGGAACGAGGGAGAAGTCTGGAGCGACTGCCCAAATGCGCCTGGACGTGCGACACTTCACAGTCAGAGAGGGAGGAGCCAGGCCGGAGAGATTTGCGTACATTCCCGGGGGGCAGCGAGATCCCCCGCTGCCTGACCGGACCTCAGCTGCCGCACAAGCCGTGCGGGGATTCCTCGTGGAGCACAATGTTGTCACTGGGGACGCCAATGTCATCGGACAGGAAGCCATCTTGCAGTCGGGATGTGGCAAGAGCACGCATGGAAGGCAAACAAACTTGCTACTACAGACTTGCGGCGGAGCAGCCGATCATCTGATGGATCTGAAAACGCAGTAGAGGTTCTCCTTACCCCAAACTGCCTGAATGGAACCACAGGGCGCCCTACAAAGCTTTACACAACCCAGCTGCCATCACACACTCACGGCCAACACCTTTGGCCTTGCGTTTATTTAGGAAACAGCTCCTGGGATTGGCTGCCAGACAGTTTTTGTTCATGTAATAGCAAAGAATTAAAATGGGGCCTGAAGCCAGCCTTGGTCAGACAGATGACCGGTCCTCCTGTGTCCCACTGAGGCGACCACGCCATGTCTGGGGCCCTCCTTTATCATAGCTGTGAGTGAGCACCATACGCAGACATCACAGCCCTCACCCACCATCATCCGTCACCCTTCACGTCTCACCCTTGCGTGTACTCCATTGGCGGCCCCGGCACATCGCCGTGGACCTTCTGGTGTTTGAGGAGCTCGGACCTCCAGCGGTAACTCTTGCCGCACTGATTGCAAGGGTAAGGCCGCTCCCCGGTGTGCGTCTTGACGTGAGTAGTCAGGTGCTGCCGCTGGACGAAGCATTTTCCGCACTGTTTGCACTTGTAAGGCCGCTCCCCCGTGTGAATGCGCTTGTGGATGAGTAAGGCCGTGCGGCGGCGGAAGACTTTGCCGCATTCGTTGCACAGGTTGGCCTTCTCGCCAGCCTGGTGGCTGCGCTGGTGTTTCTGCAAGTCTGAGCTCCGCGCAAAACGCTTCTCGCACTCGGTGCAGGAGAAGAGTTTCTCCCGGGGGGCTCGGCGGTGGTCTAGGAAGGGCAGGCTGTGCCGGAAGCCGCGGAGCGGGTCGGTGGAGGTATGAGGCTCGGCGCCCAGAACAGTCTGACCGGAGAAGTCCCTGACTTCCTGCGGAACGCCAGCATGGTTCACTTCTGACCGCAGCTCGGCTCCGATAAGAGGGATGTGATCTTTAGAGTCGGACGGCACAGCCAGCTCCCCGGGGGGCCTCTCTGGAGCCACTTCCTTCCCGTTCTTGTTAATCCACACTTCACCTGCTGGGTAACAAAGAGGAACAATTAGATACTCAGAGCTTTCAGAATGTTGTCCCCTAAACCAGAGGGGTAGGCAAACTCCGGCCCTCCGGCTGTGGTGCACCTACAAATCCTAATAGGCAGTGCAAGACTGAGAGCCACAGGCAAGGCTAGAGGCAGATGCATGATGGGACTTCACCACAGCTGGAGGGCCGCAGTTTGCCTAACCCTGCTCTAGACCAGCGGTAGCCACACTGCGGCCTTCCAGCTGCGGGTGGAACTACAAATCCCATGAGGCATTGCAAGATTCTCACAGACATGACTCCCGGAGAGAGATGCATCATGGGATTTGTAGTCTCACCCACAGCTGGAGGGCCGGAGTTTGCCTACCCCTGTTCTAGACTCATCTATAAATCGTATGGAAGCATTTGGGCAGCCCGGGTCCCATTATAAGATACGCCGATGTTATGTATTTGATAGGGAACAGAAGCTAAAGGCAGAGTCCCCCCCAAAAAAGTAAACGCAGTCAGATTCATCTCAACCAATGTGAATTTACAGGTTTCCTTTGCAATAAAGCCTGCAGAGCATTGCACCCGTGATCGGTGCATGACTTTTGTACTGACTTCCACCAGCCTCACGGCCTAGGCAGGAAGTGCCACTGAACTACAAAGCAGCGAGGGAGGAGAGATCGCTGACCCGCGCTCTACAGGTCCCATCTGCCATGGTGTTAACAATACTGGGCCTGACCGAGCCAAGCACTTGATTCTGGATTGAGAGAAGCTGGGTGTCCTCCAACAAGGAAGACTTCCACATCCCGGGGGCAAAGGGTTACTGCGATGCAGGGCACTGTGCACGGGGAGTGAGCTGGTGACTAGCGATGGGCCCGGGCGTGTTCGCATGCGCCTCGTGCCGAGCCCGCCAGGAAGCCGTCAGCGCGCAGCGCCAATCACAGGACATGTTCCCGGTCCGCAGCTGCAGAGATCGGGGAAATGGCTCAGTGCCTGTGATTGGCGCTGCGCGCTGACGGCTTCCTGGCGGGCTCGGCACGAGGCGCATGCGAACACGCCCGGGCCCATCGCTAGTGGTGACATCTTGCACTCAGGCTCACAAAAACGATTACCCTGTTCAGTCCACTTGGATCTCCATGTTCAGGGTAGTGCCGTGCCCTTGCTGCCCACCTTCATGCAGCAGACAGAGTCCAGGGACACAAAACCACAAATCCCATCAGGCCTCTGCAAGTCATGCCCGTGGCTGTCAGAGTCTTGCAATGGCTCATGGGATAGGCAGTTTTCCCCACAGCTGGAGGGCCAAAGTTGCCACCTCCTGACATACACTGAGGTGAGCTGTCCCATAGGGGGCAGGGGGACATTTTTATCAAAACCTAAAGTTCCACCATAAAAAGTTTATTTTTTTAATTATTATCGATATAAATATTGCGCCGACAATTTACGCAATTCACATCAGTCCCTACCCTCACATCTCATCAGTCCCTACCCTCACGTCACATCAGTCCCTACCCTCACATCACATCACTCCCTACCCTCACATCAGTCCCTACCCTCACATCACATCAGTCCCTACCCTCACATCACATCAGTCCCTACCCTCACGTCACATCAGTCCCTACCCTCACGTCACATCAGTCCCTACCCTCACGTCACATCAGTTCCTACCCTCACGGAGCTTACAATCTAAAGGTGCCTATATCCCATGCATACATACAGGGGACAATTAACCTTCCAACATGTCTGGAGTGTGGGGGGAAGCCCATGGAAGCACAGGGGGGACATGCAAACCCCAGTGCTACAAGGGAGAAGAGCTAACCCCTACGCCACTGTTTACACGGCTTTTCAGCAACGGGAAAGGAGGGCCCACTGAAAATGTCAACCTTACACAGAGTGCAAAGTCTACTTGTGTTTCCTGACCTACTTAGTCTTCTTATAAACTAGGGATGTCCCAATACCACTTTTTCAAGTACAAGTACCTCCCCTCATGTACTTGCCGATACCAATTACCGATACTTTTTCTTAAAGGGACAGGTGACATTTTTTTTAAAACAACACAGACTAATGATTTTATGCCAATTTCTTTATGATTATGAAGAACTTTAACCCCTTCATGACTGAGGCCCTTTTTTCATTTTTTGCACCCATGTTATATTCGACATTTTAGGCCTGAAAATGACATAAAACCCCCCAACATTATATATTTTCTGAATGCCAAGACCCTATAGAATAAAATGGTGGTAGTTGAAAATTTTTATGTTGCGCAATATTAGCGCAACTCCTTATTAAACCCCAAAACGGGTTAAATGATCCGTAGTATTACACTTACATGTTATGTACTATTATGTACTAGGGATCATTTAATCCATTCATATTAGCAGAGGATAATAGTAAATCTATTGCTGCAGTGTGTACTCTATATGTACCTAGTACATAAGAGTACACACTGCAGACAATAACTTACTATTTTCCCCTGCTAATACAATAAATCGTTCTTATGAGGGACCCCAGGCCCTCACTCACTGTTAGTTGCCTCGCTGGTGAGGTCGCGCTGTGCGGGAGAGCAGCGGCGAGTGGGCGCTGGTCCGGTGGGAGGAGCTCCAGGTGGAGTCCTAATTTAGCTGGCCTGCGAATGCTCTCAGGTCCTCTGGACAGTCGCCGATGTTCTGTCGACCTCGCGAACCTCTGACGTCGCATCCGGGTACTGCCAGTAGTCAGCTACACATAAAGACACTCCTGGAGCCTTACACCCCCACAATGCGCCTGCGTCCCTTTCTCACGGCCGTTAACTTCTCCAACTGCACACAGCTCCTGTCCAGTTCAACTACCATGCACTGCGCTTGCGAGCCCTTCTCGTCGAGTTTGCGAACTATACACAAACCATAAAGCTCTGATCCTTTCCTGCACTTGGCTACTGTATGCCTCGATCTCTAAGAGGACCTGTCACCTGGAGAGAGCATGCAGAGCATAAGAGATAACAAACACTTACCCAGTGATATAAGGGAGTCGGTGCTGTCCTTCAGCATGTTCCGGTACAGCTCCTTCTGCCATTCCTCCAGATCCTTCCACTCTTCCGAGAAGCACACCGCCACATCATCAAAGGACATGGCCGTCTGAAACATAGATGGACAGTCAGAGGATTACAGGGGCGCAGTACACCACCGCTATATAGGTTATGCTGTATGTACATTACATCAAAACATTCCAAAAATGTTTATTCTGGCAGTCTAGTTTTGCTTTTATGAAAAGGTTTAAGTAGGTAAGCACCGATACCGGTATTTTGGTACCGAGCACTGATTATTTTTTTTCGGCACTCGCCGATACCAATTACCGAGTAACGCAACTCCCATTCAGGAAGCCAGGTGGCGTGTAAATACTCGCCACCCGGCTTCCCGTTAACAAGAAAGTCCCCTCTTACATTGGTATGTCCAACCTGTCACCGCCGGGGGCCTCTCCAGCCAGAACACAACCTTCCTCCGGTACACAGCCGAAGCCGTCTGGCAGGCCAATCAGGAAGCCGGGCACCATGTAATGACGCGACGCCCTGCCTTCTGATTGGCCGGGAGGCCGGCTCCATGCTCCCTCGTCATGAGATGACGAGGGAGCATGAAGCCAGCTTCCCGGCCAATCAGAATGCCGGGCGCTGCGTCATTACACAGCGCCTGGCTTCCTGATTGGCCAGCTTCCCGACCAATCAGGAAGCCGGGCAGCGTGTCATTACACGCTGCCCGGCTTCCTGATTGGCCGGGAAGTCGGCTCCATGCTCTCTCATCACAAGTGACGAGAGAGCATAGAGCCGCTTCCCGGCCAAGCAGGAAACCGGGCAGCGTGTAATGACGAGCTGCCCGGCTTCCTGATACAGGAGGTATCGGGTAACGGCACAAATACTCGGCACCTATACTGATACTAGTATCGGTGCATCCCTAGGTTTAATGACAGGTTCACTTACAGGAACAAAAAAACCCCAAAAGACACAACCTGTGCTGGCATAGGTGCTGTAATCATTGGGAAAGGGAACGGGGGCGGCATAGATAGCCACATGAAACTAGCCAGAGAGAGATCAGCCCCTTACCTCTCCACTGTGCACCCTCTGGTGTTTGAGCAACTCGGACCTCCAGCGAAAGCTCTTCCCACACAGCGTACAGGGAAAGGGCTTCTCCCCAGTGTGAGTCTTCAGGTGGGTGGTGAGGTGCTGGCGCTGTACGAAGCTCTTCCCGCACTGGGCGCACTGGTACGGCCGTTCCCCGGTGTGAATGCGTTCGTGGATGAGCAGGGAGGTGTTGCGCCGGAAGCACTTCCCGCACTGGTTACACACGTAGGGCCGCTCCCCGAGGTGAGTGCGCTGATGTCTCACCAGGTCCTGACTCTGAAGGAAGGTCTTTTCACACTGAGTACATGGAAACATGCGTTCTGATGTGGGACACCCTGGGACAGCGGTCTTATCTGTGGTGCTCGCATCCCCGTTGGCTTCCGGATGTCTGCTCTGTGCTGTCTGACCACCGTTGATGGCTTTCCAATCATCCTCTGCTGGAGCAAAACAAAAATGGCGTCAGTGAGTCTCACCAAATATCAATCTCCAGATCAGCCAAGTGCAAATAGAGCAATGCTGTCTGCAAGAGGATTTGGACACAACTGTGGGTCAGCCCAGTATCAGCATGCCTCAGCAGTACCAAGAGCATGATCATAGACAAAGAGGGGTGGGACCGGTGCCCTTCAATGAATTCCAACAAAAGGGTTTTCTTTCTTGTTCACTGGGGGACGCAGGAATTCAGATGCAGTATGCATGTCCAAAAAGCAACCCAACTGAAGGGTGGGTAAGGGCAACAAATCACTTACAGGCCCAGCACAAATCAACAGAACTGGACACAAATGGCAGGGAAGGTGAGGGAAATGCATCACACAAAGACCTATGGGTAAAAGGGTGACGTTTCACTTTCCATAGAATATGGATAAAAATAATGCAGCAAAACCCGAATGCTTTAGGAATCCCCATAGATGGGGCGCTATGTATGCAAATTCTGACTATGGGCCCTAAAAGTGGAGATCTGGCAAGCCCAACCTTGCTGTGTAAGCCTATTGGTTGCAGAGGATGTGGGAGGGCATGGACGCTGGCTTCAGTGAAGTGATTCAGCTTAAAGGAGAACTATGGGGTCAGTGTTTTTCCCCATAGTTCTCCTTAGGGTAACGGGAGGACACAAACTAGCGTAATCCCGTCACCCTAAGCTCAGTGTATAGGGAGCTACAGCTCGCGGTATACTGAGACGCAGCAGCCGGAGCGGATCCCGACATCGATGTCGAGATCCGCCCAGCTGCGTGAGTGACAGCTGGCTCTGCCTATCTAGAGGCAGAGCCAGCTGTACCGCCCCCTCCCCCGTCCGTTCCGCCAGTCAGCGCTGGCAGATCGGAGCGGGGCAGAGAGCCGTGACAGGATCGAGAGGTGAGAGAACGCCGGCATGTGTTCGCTCACTTCCCGATCTATTAAGCCGACCTGTGACAGTCTCCCTGTCACAGGTCGGCTAGAACTATGAGGTAAGTGAAAAGCACCCCCCCCCTCCCCCCTCATAGTTCTCCTTTAATGAATAAGAGGGATACCTCCAATCATGGACATTTATAAAAGGTGATCTAGCGCCTCTTATGCATGTACCCCAAACAATTGCTCAGGACCTTTGTTCCAGCATCACACCAACAATGAAGTACAAAATGGTCAATACCGGAAACATATTGGAAAATAGATATTTGGCCCTGGTATGTATGTGTGGGCGTGTTTGTATTTGAGATTAGATGGTAATTGAGGGCAGGGACTGATGTGAATATGTCTGACACAACTAATTGATCTTGTGGATAATAAGAATAGTTGCCAACGATTCTCATGATCGATTAGTTGATCTGCGCTCAGTCCCCTGCAGCTTGTGCCCAGTGGTGAGGAGAGCTCCCCCAACCCCACAGCTCTGTTCCCGCCACTCTGCAGCTCTCTTCTCCCCGCTGGAAGCCCACAGCATGCTGTAGTCTGGTCCCCCCTTCGATCCCCGCTGCTCTCCCCCACTTGTATCAGCAGAGGTACCAGGGATACAGACTGCTGCAGCCGACGCCAGCGGGAGGAGAGATCATCAGCCGTAGACGAGTCAGGATGGAGAGCGGGCGGGCTCAGGGTGGAGGGCGGGCTCAGAGTGGAGGGCGGGCTCAGGGTGGGTAAATATGTGAAATATTTATCAATCCTTCCCTGTGAAGAACAAACACTGCAGTGACCAATACTGATTACTACAATGTCTGTAAATAACTGAGGATATAGTATTCAGATACTGTTTTCCCAATTATGAATGAACAGGAAGTGCTCTACATCACATCCTGTTCATTCATGATTATGGACACAGTATCCGTTTACTAGCTCCTCGATTGATGAATGAACAGGAAACCTCTGTAATGAGTGCTTCCTATCCATTCAGTGCTGGGGCTGCAGCTGTGTCATCAACCACTTTATTTTACTTCTAAAGGGAAATATCAGGGGTCCAATCTACACGCCCACCCCCCTACACTGTCAGTGCTATACAAATGCCTGTAATAAGGGAACAGGGTGCAATGGGGGACACAGACAGGAACTTGCCCTGTCAATAAGTAATGCCAAAAAACTCACCGAAGAAATTCTCCTTCTCCCTCTTAAAAAAAAATCTCATGGCTTATTGACTATTCAAGACAGAAAAATACGCCGGTTTCCATAACAGATCTCCCCCTACACTATTCTGGTTGCCTGGCTGTAATGTTAAAGGAGAACTATGGGGTCAGGGCTTTTCCCCATAGTTCTCCTAAGGGTCACGGGAGGACACAAACTAGCGTCCTCCCGTCACCCTAAGCTCAGTATATAGGGAGCTGCTGCTCGCGGTATACTGAGACGCTGGAGCGGATCCCGACAATTGTGCCGGGATCCGCCCAGCTGCGTGACTGACAGCTGGCTCTGCCTATCTAGAGGCAGAGCCAGCTGTAAATCACTCCCCTCCCCCCTCATAGTTCTCCTTTAAAGTTTGACATTTGGGTAAGAGAAAAAAAAGCTCTGGTTGCAATTCTCACCTCCTCTGCGGCACTGTACAGTAATGTACTTCTGTCACTACATGTCCTCAGTCTTTCAGGTTGAATAAAGGTCAATGGAAGACTGAGGACATTCTGTGAGTGCAGGGCGTCATGGACCTGGCCCCTGAGGGACGTCACCACGGTGCCACTGCACTAACAGTATGATTATGCAAAGCGCACTCTGTAACATCGGGGACTGCTGGAACAATGTCGAAAGTGGAAGATGGGCAGATCATTACAGCACCGCCCCTCGTCCAATCAGAGAACGCCTTGTGAGCATTCACAAAAATGCAATGCGCTCTCGGAATGACCGCTGTCAAGTGCAAGCAAGCACCTGCGTTTTCAGAGCACAGGAGAAGCCGCTCAGCGCCTGACAGGACCCAGAAGATTGCTGTAAAGCAGGGATGGCCAAACTGCGGCTGTGGTGGAACTACAAATCCCATGAGGCTTTGCAAGATTCTCACAGCCATAGACATGACTCCCGGAGAGAGATGCTTCATGGGATTTGTAGTTTCACCACAGCTGGAGGGCCGGAGTTTGGCTATCCCTGCTGTAAAGCATTGTAGTAGCTCCAACCTGTGGGCCAACCAGGTACATCAAACTGCATGCTTACATTGGGTGGACCATAGGAGGACCATTGGGCATAGGAGTTCAGGTTTAACAAAAGGACAAAAATTTTCCTGTTTACACAAACCACGCGACTTTCGGACCGGACCATACAGAGGTGGGACAGACGGGAACTCACCTGGTTCTCTTCATGCACCTTTTGATGTTTCAGCAGCTCCGAGCGCCAGCGGAACCCCTTCCCGCACTGCGCGCACTGAAAGGGCTTCTCCCCAGTGTGAGTCTTCAGGTGGGTGGTGAGGTGCTGGCGCTGGACAAAGCTCTTCCCGCACTGGGCGCACTGGTACGGCCGTTCCCCCGTGTGAATCCGCTCGTGGATGAGCAGCGAGGTGTGCCTCCGGAAACTCTTCCCGCACACGTTGCAGATGTAGGAGCGTTCGTCTGTGTGCACGCGCTGGTGGGTGCGCAGCGTCCTCTTGTTCAGGAAGTTTTTGCCGCACTCCGGGCAGGAGTGGCTGCGCTCCGTTTTCTGCGCCCGCTGCCGTAACAGCAGCCTGGCCCGCTTGCCCAGAGCCTTGCCCCTTTCCAGGGTGCGTAGCCCGCCTTGGCCTTCGCGCTTGAAGCGTCTCTTTACTGCAGCAGCGTCTGGAAAATAGAAATAGAAAGGCGTCGATGCGCGGGGGCGGAGTCAGTGATGCTCAGCAGGCGGTCATTTCATGCGCTGGGGGGACAGATATCAAGAACTGTACCAGCAAGTAGACCCAAGATAACGGACTGATTGCCACAACCCACAAATGCTTATGGGGTCAGGGCTTTTCCAGGTAACGGGAGGACACAAACTAGCGTCCTCCCGTCACCCTAGGCTCAGTATACCGCAAGCTACAGCTCATTATATACTGAGACGCCGGAGCTGAAGTGGATCCCGACAATTGTGCCGGGATCCGCCCAGCTGCGTGAGTGACAGCTGGCCCTTCCTATCTAGAGGCAGGGCCAGCTGTACCCGCCCCCTCCCCCGTCCTTTCCGCCAGTCAGCGCTGGAGGATCGGAGCCGGGAGGGAGCAATCCCTCCAGCAGTGTATACAGAACCCCCCCCTTCCCTTCGCTCCTTGGATCTTTGTCTGCTACTTCTAAACAAATGGGGCGCATGTGACCCGCACGTCTTCATCCCACGGTACAGGGCATTTATTATGAACTGCCATTAGCCAAAGGGGGTTGTGGGGGAGCAAAAAGGAAGATGCGTGTCAGATCCAGCACAGGTTCACTGTCACCCTGACCTTTCAGGGCCGAATGAGTGTCTTTTTAACCACTTCATGACCAGTGAGGTACAGTGTGTGTCGCTGGCATCGGGCCAGTTTAAACAGACGCCGCCGGGACTCCGACGGTCGGCTTTACAGTAGAAGCGATTCTGGCAGCTCAGCTGCCGCCAGATCGCTTCTACGGGCAGGTAAAATGCCCACCCCCTCCCCCACGTTGTGTTTCCCGGGCTCCGCTGCCCTTCCTACAGGCCCGGGACTGACTTCTCTGGTGTTGGGGGGAAGCTGGGGAATAGATCGGAGAACCTCCGTTCACTGATCCCCTCCCCGTTCTATGCGGGAGCGATGCAGATTACATCACTTCGGGTCCCATAGCTGTCAGTGCCGGGCTCCTGGAGCCTGCGATCTGCACCCCAATAGCTTATTGAGAGTACAAAGGTGATTCTAGGGGGTCTTTTGGACCCCCAGAATCACCTCAAAGAGTACCCGTCACTGCCAATATGCTATCACATGGGGGGCTTGAATCACCTCAAAGAGTACACGTCACTGCCAATATGCTATCACATGGGGGGCTTGAATCACCTCAAAGAGTACCTGTCACTGCCAATAGGCTATCACATGGGGGTTTTGTAAGCCCCCCTATGTGATAGCAATTAAAGTAAAACAAAAAAAAATAACAGTTTTTAAAATGAATCAAATAAAAAAAAAAAAAAAAAATTACATTATTTTTACATTTAAGTCCCTCGCGAGCATGCGCGTCTTCACATAAACACGCGTCGTGTGCGCCTGCGTATGAAAACGACAATCGCGGTACAGATGTTGGTTATCGCCGCGCACGCCAGAGTGAGCCACGTCATTACACGCTGCCCGGCTGCCTGATTGGCCGCAAAGCCGGCTCCATGCTCCTTCGTCATGAGGTGACGAGGGAGCAAGAAGCCGGCTTCCCGACCAATCAGAAAGCCGGGCGCCACGTCATTGCACAGCGCCTGGCTTCCTGAATGGCCAGTTTCCGACCAATCAGGAAGCCGGCCAGCACATCATGCATGAAAAGCAGACTATGCAGAGTCCACTGAGCACAAAGTGCTGAAGCGCTGCAACGGTACACAGCTTGATGTGAGGAACCTTTGACTCCCAAGTCGCCGTGTTAGTAATATCCCCTCATAAGCGCTGACAATCTCTCACCTTTCTGTCCGTCCTCAGAAGCGTTTGTGGAGTTCTAGAACAGATGAAAAGAACAGGTTACTCTGACAGGTGACGCAGGGCCCCTCATCACAGCCGCAGCAATTTTTACACAACAGTGCAGTGGTCTATGCATCTAGATGAGCTTATAAACGCAGGACCCCATTAACCAGACGCTGCTGACAACTGACAACTCTACATGCTGCTGTGAGAGAAAATGAGAAGGTTTAGTTGTGGGTTAGACCACGAAACGAATAGGCCGGTAGAATCAAACCAGGACTCTGTCACCCAGAAGTGTCATAAATATACAATATTCCAAAGCAGCCAATCAAAACGAAGCACACACCGATTTGCTCTGTAAACAGATGAGCCGAGTTGACGAGCAATCGGTCATTCAGCTCCTGTTCTCTGCTCTTCCACCCTTTTCCTGCAGACACTGAACTTATCAGAGGATTTTGTATTATCCCATCTGCATCAGGATTGGAAGGAAGCACTGCGGAGACCAGAGATCACTCAGCTGCCAGCCAATCCGGATGCAAGTCTAAAATAAGGATCTCCCTGCCAATAAAAAGCAATGGTGCACAGAATGGCCGCTGTGGAGAGGAGTCCGTGGAAGTCTTATTACTGAGCCGCAGTGACTATACGGGAGAGAGGGCTGAGCTGCAACTCAGGTCAATCAGATGTTTCAGAAAGGATGTGCATAGGATTGCAGACATGCTGGGCGCTCCATGTCAGTTTAAAGTGACTACAACACTTCAGAGAGGGAAGAAGAGAGAGAGAGAGGGAGGGAGGAAAGAAGAGAGGGAGAGAGAGAGAGAGGGAGGAAAGAAGAGAGGGAGGGAGGAAAGAAGAGAGGGAGGAAGGAAAGAAGAGAGGGAGGAAAGGAATGAAAGAAGAGAGGGAGAGAGAGAGGGGGAGGAAAGGAGAGAGAGAGAGAGAGAGAGGGAGGAAAGGAGAGAGAGAGAGAGGGAGGAAAGAAGAGAGGGAGAGAGAGAGAGAGAGAGGGAGGAAAGGAGAGAGAGAGGGAGGAAAGAAGAGAGAGAGAGAGAGAGGGAGGAAAGGAGAGAGAGAGAGAGGGAGGAAAGAAGAGAGGGAGAGAGAGGGAGGGAGGAAAGAGAGGGAGAGAGAGAGAGAGAGGGAGGAAAGGAGAGAGAGAGAGAGGGAGGAAAGAAGAGAGGGAGAGAGAGAGAGGGAGGAAAGGAGAGAGAGAGAGAG